>NC_083411.1:83001238-83304268 GCF_020745735.1 Hemiscyllium ocellatum | reverse complement strand
TAGTTTCCAGTAAATTTAGTTTCAATATTCAAATTTTGCAATATAGCACAACCACTTAACAGCAATTAGTTATTAGAGGACCTTGAAGAAATGTTAATGCTGCTGATTGCCGCAGTCAAAATGTTGTTATTTCAACTTTAAAGCAAAACATTCATAGTCATATCTGTCATGATTCAGTTAGCAGCAATGTTTCCTTTGACTTAGAAGGTTGTAACCTTTTCATCCAAGAGACTTGAATGCAAAAAGCTAGGCTGCAAGTTCAGTGTAACACATGAGTAAGTGCTGCACTGTCAGAGATGCTGTCTATTTAATGAGATATTAAAACAAACCCTCTTCTACCCTCTCAGTTGAATGCAAAAGTTTTGAAGTCACTATTATTAAGAACAAACTCTGACGTCATGCCTAATAAGTATTTCTCAATCACTAAAATGGATGACCTGGTTAATTTTCATGTTGGTACTTGTGGGAACTGTTTGTATTACTTGGGTGCCTGATTTTCAACAGAAGACCATAAAACATAGCAGTGAACATGCTTCAGGAACACTGAACTGGCTGTAAAGCCCTCTGAGACATCCTGAGAAAGTTGTAGTCTCTCATTCTTTTTCCTTTCCTGGTATCGTAATGAAATATGATGTAATTAAGAAGGCAGTGGGTAATCTGAGTCTTTGTTTCAGTACAGAAACGTTAATTATTAACATCATAAGTTGAGGATAAAAGAGTAAAGTTTTAAGAAGGTGGGAAAGGCAAGTTTTGTCTTACACAGAGGATGGTAGGTTTCTGCAATGTGCTGCCAGAGAAGAGGCGGAATCAGATACAACAGCAATGTTTAAGAGGCATCATGATGGATACATGAGTCATCAAGGAATAGAGGGAAATGTACTTCTTGGATCAAAAGGTCTTTAGTTTAGAAAGACATCATGTGAAGGCACAGTCTAGGTGGGCCAAAGGGTTTGTTTCTGTGCTGTACTATTCTGACATGCTGAAAATAGCCACTGATGAATTGCTTGCTACTGACGTCAATGAATGTTCACATAAAAAGCTCCTCAAGAATGGGTTTCCACTATTCCAATTTCCTAAGAAGCTCAGAATTTGGCACGATTTGTAAAGGATCTGTGGCAGCAGAAGGCCAGGTAATCAACCAATCAGGTTGAAAATGCCACACAGATAGTAAAGCTGGAAGCGAAAAGCAGAGATTACATCATTTTCTGCTTTTATTTTAGTATTCCATTATTCACATTCTTTTGTTTTTATGCTATTAATTCCTGACTTTTCTTACAGGAATCCCACCTTGAGGAATTTCTGCTTTTCCTTCTGACAGGATTTTTGACTTGATTGCCTCTGCAAAGTGATGGCATTTATTGCTTACTATATCCTTTCCATTTCTGCATTAGATATCAGCCAACATTCACCTTTACAGGAAAGCTTCTTCCATGGCAACTGACTCTGGTTACAACTTATTTCACACAGATTCTAAATGAAATTCAACCTTTTGTGTTCTGCATCTACTCATCGTTATGAATAGACATCGAAAATTCAAAATTATTTAAATTGCTGTATTTGCCACATTCTGAGAATGACATCCAATGCTAAAAGCCACCTCATGCACATTTGAAAATTTACTCTTACACAGCAACTTTCTTCATGTCAAAACTGATCTGTAATTTAATTTTATCCTTTGACTCATCCAGCGCTTAACTTAAGCATGTTTCATTTTCCTCTCAGTTTAAAGGGCCACAGACTTTAACCATTCATGACCACCTTTATGCCTCTAGATCCCTGTTCTCCTTTGCTTTCATCTGACTCTTCTGTGAATCTCACAACTTGCCATGTACTCACAAGGCTCTCTGCTCTTCTGCACTCTGAACCTGAACTCTAGAACAGTCACATAATCTATCTTGTATCAGAAAGCAAAGAACCCCAGGAATATTAACGGAAAATTATTTTGTTGTGGTTGTTTAATTTGCAAGGGTAAATTTGAAATCCATTGTCTTATGTTTGGTTCAAGATATTTATGGAATAATCCTCGCTTAACAAATCCAATAAATTTGAAGGCAGTTCTGGGAAGATTTGACAGAGACAGGGGCAGCACAGCAGCTCAGTGGTTAGACCTGCTGCCTCACAGCCATTTGCTCCTTCAGACCTCCACCTTGAACACCTGGCAGCAACATCTCAACTGATGCTCCATGGACTCCAGCCACATAAACCCCCTGTCCATGGGCCTGGACATTGGAGCTTGCCAGTGTTTCTGTATTGTCATGGCATCTCCGATCCACTGACAGTACAATTCTGCATTTTAATGCTACACCTCAGGGTGCATTAGACATTTTCATTGCAATGCAGCACTAAAGTCACTTCACACACCAAGGATTGACAGTAAGCTCACAGACTGGACTAGGCCACATCTGAAGGCTGTTAGATCATAGAACATAGAACATAGACAATACAGCGCAGAACAGGCCCTTCAACCCTCGCTGTTGCGCGGACCTGTGAACTATTCACAGCTCGTCCCCCTACACTATCCCATCATCATTCATGTGCTTATCTAAGGATTGTTTAAATCTCCCTAATGTGACTGAGTTGACTACATTAGCAGGTAGTGCATTCCACGTCCTTACCATTCTCTGCGTAAAGAACCTGCCTCTGACATCTGTCTTAAATCTATCACCCCTCAATTTGTAGTTATGCCCCCTCGTACATGCTGACATCACCATCTTATCACCTGAACTGCACACAATACTCCAAATGTGGTCCAGTTAAGGTTTTATACAGCTGCAGCATGGCTTGCCAATTCCATGCCCTGACTAATGAAGATGAGCTTACCATTTGCCTTCTTTATCACCTTTTTCACTTGTGTGGCCACTTTCGGGGAGTTATGGATGTGCACCCCAAGGTCCCTCTGTATATCAATGCTCCAAAGGGTTCTGCCATTTACTGTATACTTTCCTCTTGAATTTAACCTCCCCAAACATACTTGTCTGGATTAAGCTCCATCTGTCATTGCTCTGCCCAGCTTTCCAATTGATGTATATCCCACTGTATCCTTCCTCACTATCTACAACCGCATCAACTTTCATATCATCTGCAAACTTACTAACCAGAATACTTACATTTTCATCTAAATCACTTATATACATTACAAACCTAAAAAAGCCCATTCTTTTCCGCATGTAACTAAATCCTGTCCCGAAGGATCTGCTCCAATAATTTCCCTGTTACTGATGTAAAGCTCACCAGCCTATAATTCCCTGGATTATCCCTGTTACCCTTCTTAGTCCAAGGAACAACATTGGCTATTCTCCAGTCCTCTGGGACCTCATTTGCGATGAAAGAAGCTAAACTCTAATCTCAGTGTGGCCTCCGAGAGACTTCCTTTTTTAAAATATATTTTTCAAGGGAAGTGATTGTTGCTCATCTTTATTACCCTTGAACCTAAGTGGCTTATTAGGGCCATTTTAGAGGTGCTTAAGAGGTGACCACATTGCAGTGAGTCTGGAGTCACATGTAGGCCAACCTGGGTAAGAACGGCAGATTTCCTTCCCTGAAGGACATGAGGGAACCAGCTGGGTTTGTAATGCAGTTCCCATAAATAGGTCTAGCTTTCAGTTGCATGGTTATACATAGAGTCATAGAGATGTACAGCATGGAAACAGACCCTTCAGTCCAATCCGTCCATGCCGACCAGATATCCCAACCCAATTTAGTCCCACCTGCCAGCATCCTGTCCATATCCCTCCAAACCTTTCCTATTCATATACCCATCCAAATGCCTCTTAAATGTTGCATTGTATCAGCCCCCACCACATCCTCTGGCAGTTCGTTTCATACACTTACCACCCTCAGAGTGAAATAGTTGCCCCTTAGGTCTCTTTAATATTTTTCCCCTCTCACCCTAAATCTGGGCTCCCCTACCCCAGGGAAAAGACTTTGTCTATTTGTCTTATCCATGCCCCTCATAATTTTGTAAACCTCTATAAGGTCACCCCTCAGCCTCCGACGCTCCAGGGAAAACAACCCCAGACTGTTCAGCCTCCCCTTGTAGCTCAGATCCTCCAACCCTGGCAATATCCTTGTAAATCTTTTCTGAACCTTTTCAAGTTTCACAACATCTTTCCGATAAGAAGGAGACCAGAATTGCACACAATATTCCAACAGTGGCCTAACCAATGTCCTGTACAGCCGCAACATGACCTCCCAACTCTGACCAATAAAGGAAAGCATACCAAACGCCTTCTTCACTATCCTATCTATCTGCGACACCACTTTCAAGGAGCTATGAACCTGCACTCCAAGGTCTCTTTGTTCAGCAACATTCCCGAGGTCCTTACCATTAAGTGTATAAGTCCTGCTAAGATTTGCTTTCCCAAAATGCAGCACCTTGCATTTATCTGAATTAAACTCCACCTGCCACTTCTCAGCCCATTGGCCCATCTGATCAAGATTCTGTTGTAATCTGAGGTAACCCTCTTCACTGTCTACTACACCTCCAATTTTGGTGTCATCTGCAAACTTACTAACTGTACCTCTTATGCTCGCATCCAAATCATTTATGTAAATGACAAAAAGTAGAAGGCCCAGCACCGATCCTGTCTCTTGCTCTCTTAGCAGTCAATCACTTTGAGTCTGAATGGATGCTCACAGCATCCTTCCATTGCCTTATCCTTCCTTTTTGCACTTTTCCCCACAACCGACAATGTCAGGCTCACAGTATTTCATTGCCTTGTCACTTAGTGCAGACACAAAGCCAGGAAACTTGTCATGGTTGTCAGCAGCCCTCAGTCAAGACAAGGTGGCCTCAGGAAGTCCCAGCACAACAGGTATGGAAAGTATGAGGCTTTTTCCCAAGGTGGAGAGATCAATTACTTGGGGACGCAAGTTCAATGTATGAGGGATGGAAATTTTAAAAAGATGTATGAGGCAAGATTTTTCACACAAAAGGTGGTGAGTACCTGGAATGCATTGGCAGAGGAGCTGGTGGAAGCAGACACAACAATAGCATTCAAGAAGCACCTGGACTAATACATGAATAGGAAGGGAACAGCGGGTTACAGATCCTGTAATAGAAGACAGTTTCAGTATGGAAGGTCAAAATATGTTGACGCAGGCTTGGTGGGCTGAAATGTCTGTGCCGGTGCTGTATTGGTCTTTGTGAGGGTTTGGGATGTCATGTTGCGACTATGTGGACATTGGTTAGGCCACTTTTAAAATGTGCAGTTCTGGTCTCCCTACTTCAGAAGGATTTTGTAAAACTTGAAAGAATCCAGAAAAGATTAACAAGGATTTTGCCAGGTTTGGAGAATTTGAGCTATCGGGAAACGCTGAATAGGGTGGCACTGTTTTCCCTAGAGCATTGGAGACTAACGGGTGACCTTATAGAGGTTTATAAAACCATGAGGTGCATGTATAGGGTAAATAGACAAGGGGAGTTCAGAACTAGATGGCATAGGTTTAGGTTGAGAATGAAAAATTTAAAGGGACCTAAGGGGCAACTCTTTCACAGTGAAGGTTGTGCATGTATGGAATGAACTGCCAGAGGAATTGATGGAGGCTGGTACAATTACAACATTTAAAAGGCATCTGAATGGATATATGAATAGGAAGGGTTTAGAGGGATATGGGCCAAGTGGTGGCAAATGGGACAACATTAGGCTAGGATATCTGATCAGCATGGACAAGTCAGACAGGAGGGTCTGTTTCCGTGCTGTACATCTCTATAACTCTATAACTCTTTGACTCTATGACAGCCTTCGATACTAATCCAGGTGTTTGGACATGATCATGCTAGTCAGGCCAGGCAGCATCAAAGGAACAGGAGGATCGACGTTTCTTTGATGCTGCCTGGCCTGCTGCTCTTTTCCAGGAACACATTTTTAAACTCTGATCTCCAGCATCTGCAGTCCTCACTTTCTCCTCCATGCTAGTTAGGATCAGGAACCTCACCTCATAAGAAGTGAGCAGCTGAATGATAGGAACCCCACCAGCCATCCTGATTCTTTTCTGTTCTATTGTATGCAGTTTTCTCCTGAAATTAGAGAAAGGGAGGAACTGAGTGAGAGAAAAGTGGCTGGCACAGCAGTTAATCCAAGTCCTGGTGGGAGGAAGGTGGTGAGGTATGTCAAGCAACTGAGTAGGCGACAGAAAAAACATACAGAATATTGATGTGGTGGACTGGGGAGGGTGACAGTGAGAGTGAGCAAAGGAAGATGCTTCACACAACAGTTACTGTGATAGAGCAACAAGTTTGGATGGCAAAGGAAATAATAACAGAGAGTGAGTCTGATTTATCAGAGAGAAAATAGTGACACTTACCCTGGAAGACTATAGAAGGACATTGACCAAAGTTCTACACAAATGGACCGAGGGCAAAGACCGCACTGAATGGTCTGGTGTGGTGGCCTCTTTTGCTGGTAATGAAGAAGTGGACAACTTTCCTCCATACCATACCACCCCATTCATCAGGACTTCCAGGATGTTAAACATAGGAAAAGTCACCAATTTACTCTTCTCTGCTATGGTCAAGGCACGTATCATGAGCCATACAGGGCAGCTTCAGACTGGGAACAAAACAGTTTTTTAGTGGCAGTGCCATCACCATGGTGTCAGTCCATTCTGGGATATCTCAACAGTGGCCAGTTCTTCTGGCTACAATGTGTGGTACAATCAGATTAGCATTGTACTAAGGTATTGCTGTAGAGACAGGATAGGTAGTTAAGGAAGTAAGCTTGCTAAGATTGCACAAGAAATCTCACCATATCACATGGAGAGAAGCCTTCCATAAATCTTGATAAAGTTGACATTTTTTAGATTTAGCCCAGGAAGTTTCTAAAATTAGTACTGCACAAGATAGTACATGCTAAATATTGGTTGCTTAAGTATAGATGTAAAGCTTGACATGATGTTTATTTGAGGAACATCATTTTTTACACATGTTGATATGCACAAAAGCTCAATGTATATGAATGAAAGCCGACAACAGTAATTCTGTTTGTGAGAAAGGAAATTACATCTTTTGTATCAAATTTTTGCTCATTGTTTCTTGAATCTGATGGAACTGAAGGCAGTATAATGACTAGGAGCTCTGATTACAACAAATGTGTGAAGAGTAAGTAATTGAATTCTCTATCTACATCAGCCTTTGTTTAAATTATCTTCCTAGAGAACAGTTATACGTAACAACTGTAAAACTAGTCAATTGAACAGCAATGATAATCAAGTTGAAGATAGTTTTAGTTTCAAACTTTCTATTTAAAGATTCATGATTGAACAAATATTGAATGTTCCGGAATATTGAGAAAATACGAAATGATTGTATAATGTTTGCTGGGCAGTTATGCTTGAAAGTGTCTGTTTTAACTTAAAATGGAATAGAATATTCATAAAAGGTAAAAGCAAGATCATTCTAAACATATCTACTTGGAGCCAGGCCCATATTATTTGGTTATCATGAGGGTGAAAATTCAAACTGAAAGCTATTAAAATATAAGTGGCCATTTTCACTACTTCTTAAAATGCATTATAGCAAAACTAAAGCTGTTTGATGAAAGACAAAGTGACAAAAGTATGTCTGTGTGGATGAGACATTACTCTGGTGAGCTTTGATATAGAAATTAGTCCTGGAATACTAGGGTTGAGTGAATCAGTTTTCAAAGCGCACTACAACTTTGGTCTGGCATGGCAAGGAGAAATGAATATGCTGAAAACATGAGAATAAATTGAGACTTATTTCTGTAATGCTACATATCTGCCATAAGTGTTGTGCAGAGCAATGTTGGTTGTAAGATATATCACAATCCCATTAGTTAGTAAATGGGAAAGTACATTTATGTTGGTCTTATGCATTTGTTGCCTCTGATGAGTTTAGTTTGTTTGTTACAGTAATGGTCTTAAAATCTGAAATCAGGGCTTCAATAATGTCCAGAACACTCTTGGAAATTAATTTAGTTAAAATTAAACATTGTTCTTTCTGGGAATATGATAGTTTCATAATTTCACACTAATTGTATGCACCAATACTGTATATGTGGGCTGCAACATTAACTCACTCGATTTAGACCCCTCCTTGAATTTATTTTTCATTTATTTTCTCCTGATCTCAGATTTGATTTTGACCATTCTATGAATATTTATAACAACTCTCATTAATGTCTCTGATTCTAATATTAGCTGTGGCATCCTTAGACCATTGAAAATCAGACACAAGTCTCTTTTCACTTTTAAATGTGAGATCTTTCAAGTAGTTTTTGCCTTTTGATCAGAATAAAATATTCTCTGAGCATTTTCCTTTGATGATGCAAAGTTCTGAAACATAATTTTCAGAATAATTTTAAAACAATTTGACAGAAGAGCAGTTAAGATTAGAACATTTATTTATCATCTTTGAAACATCTAGACATTGACTCTTTCATATTTTCAATAAGTCTACTGATTAAGTGGCAGGAACACCTATCTAAAGCTGACTGAGTCCTTTTACACATATGCTGCCTCAATGATTACTGCAACTTTTGTCATCTAGGCCAATATGATTAGGAAATAGATTTGAGGGATAAATTTTTAAAACCTCCTTTTCCACTTTCCTTGGAACAGGTCAGGTCCTGATGCATGAAGAAATCATGGATCTGTCTTACTTTGTCATCTATCTCTCCCTGATTGCCAGCCCCTTGACCATGAGGAATTCCAAGCACCACTACACTGCTGTTGATATTCAAACTCCAGTCCCCATCTCATTTTTGTTGGAGTAGTGAGTGAGTTTGTAATCACCAGCAAAATATTGGACAACAATCAAGTCAAATTGGACTAGTTCTGTTTGGAAACCTGGTCAGCATGGGTGAATTGGGCTGAAGCGTCTGGTTACATGCTATACCACTCTATAACTCGAATGTACATATGCTTAGCTTTGATTTTAAAATTTCTTTCTCTTTTACATCGAATAAACTTTGGATCTAAATTGAATTTGTTTCCATTAGCACATTTCCTGGTACGTGTTCAAACTTGAAACATTAGCATTTTAAAATGTTAGTCTTGCTTTGAAAACAGACTTGTTTCATGCCATCTGTGACAATGACAGTCTGTGAAACGAGCTTGATTCACTTTTGTAGCATTTTATTTTGAGTGGATTATGTGTATTTATTCACAATATGCAACTAGTATACATATTAACCAGAAGTCTAAATACTGTTTAATATTGTTTGTAATTGCTATAGACAGTTTCTCAATAATGTATTGATAATTGAATGCAATGGTGTCAAAGAAAACTTGCAATTTGATAACGAATATTTGCAACTGCTTTTCATTTTGATTAATTACACACTTTAAAGCAACAAATTACTTTACTGTTTCTTTTTTGCCTTGTGTTATAATTCATTGCTGCAGTTTGACTATTTGTTGTCTTACATTTGCTATTAATTATACCAGCGACACACTCGTATTCAATTTTAAATAGAGTTAATTCCAATAGGATTGCTTCTAAATGTTAGTTAGTGGAATTGGAGAATTTACAATAAATCAATTAACCTTTCCATATGGAAAAATTAGTCAAATGAATGTCGACAATTACTTTGAAATTCTATTCATGCTGAGCCTTGAGGCGATGACACAGAGAAACATTGTAATTTATAGGATATCATTGACCAGTTTGGAATGGAGTGTAGCAGCTGAGATGTTATAATCTACTCCAGTTCTATTAATTTCAACTAAGTGCCAATCATCACAGAGTAAAATTATCAGCAATACAATAGAGTAGAGTCATCTAAATGTAATTCTAATTCCTGCACACTTTAACATCTAGGAATGAACCTTAGAATCAAAGTGATGTGTCCCTCCTGCTGCATTTGAAGTTTCATTTCATATTAACTGACAACACAGCATGGAGCAAAACTTTCACTTTGGCTGCAATTGATTCAAATGTAATCATGTTTTTGATGTGGTGCTGGTTAGGTCACAATTCAACTTTCTACTGAAATGTATTTATATAATCGCGCACACAAATTTCCATCAGCCAACAAACTCAGGTGGCTGAAGAGAAAGCAATTATTCGTGTTAGTTTCTTTTAAAAAATCTTTGAATTTAAGAGTAGTATTTTTATCAACTTTATATGCTAAAAATGTCTTTGCTATCAAAAACAAGCATTTATAGTGAGGGTGTGCTATGAGTAAATTACTTAAAACTGTACTGAATGATTTACTAGTGTCAGTGGTGCACATTAGCCAGTTTCTCAACAAATATCTTGTGATAAGAAAATTATTGTTGACAAGAACCTGAGGACCTTGGAAAATAAATGCAAGTCCATGAAAAGAAGGACAAATCCAACCAGGCCAAATACCACTCCATCTGTCTAACTCTCAGTCATCAAAAAGGTGATGCTAGCAATCATCAATAATGTAATCAAGCATCACTTGCTTAGCAATAACTGACTCACTAACATTCAGTTTGCGTTCCATCAGGGCCACTTAGCTCCTGACCTCAATCTAGCTTTAGTCCAACCGTGGACAATAGATCTGCAACTCCAGAGATGAGATGAGAGTGATAGCATTTGACTGAATGTAGCTTCAAGGTGCCTCAATAAACCAATGCTAATGAGAAATGGGGGTACCGTCTTCTCTGGTTCCAGTCATTCCTAGCACAAAGGAAGATGTTTGTATTGTTGAAGTCAAACATCTCAGCCATGGAACATCACTAAGGATATTGTTACAGGCTAACCATTTTCAAGTGCTTAATAAATTACCCTTCCTTTATCATAATGTCAGATGTGAGTATGTTCACCAATAATTCTACGATGTTCAACATGATCCTGATCCTAGAAATTCTAAGGCAACCTGCATCCATATGCAGCAAGGCCTGGATAACACCCAAACTTGGACTGATAAGTGGCAAATAGCATTTGTGCCACATAAGTGCCAGACAACACTAGTTTGGCAAGGGGGGGGGAGGGGGGCGGGGGGGGGGGGGGAATCAGAGCCACATGTCTGAGAGGGGAACAGTTGCTGATGGGGCAGTAACAGGATGTATTGAATCTATCGGGAAGGTTTCTCATGCAATGAAACAAAGGGATTGGTTAATGTGTGTCTGCTTTAATGCAAGGGGTGTCCGAAATAAGAGTGACAAACTGAGAGCATACGTCAGTACTTGGGGCTATGATGTTGTAGCTATAACGGAGATGTGGGTTTCACAGGGACGGGAATGGTTGCGTGATGTTCCAGGGTTTATAATGTTTAAAAAGAACAGGGATGGTGAAAGAAGAGGAGGGGATGTAGCATTGCTAATCAGAGAGTGCATCACAGCTTCAGAAATAAAGATTGTTGAGGAAGGTTTGTTTACTGAGTCAGTATGGGTGGAACAGCAAGGTAAAAGCCACCGGATTGGGGCATTTTCTACAATAGCAGTAGAGAGGTCGACGAACTCATAGGTGGGCAGATTCTAGAAAAATACAGAAGTGGCAGGGTTGTTGTTATGGGTGATTTCAACTTTCCCAATATCGATTGGAACCTCCTTAATGCAGATGGTTTGGATGGAGCTGTTTTTGTCAGGTGTGTTCAGAAGGGTTTCCTTACTCAATATGTAGACAGACGAATGAGGGGAGAGGCCACTTTGGATTTGGTGCTCGGCAATGAGCCAGGACAGGTGTCAGATCGCGTGATGAGAGAACATTTTAGTGACTGTGATCACGACTGCCTCACATTTACCATAGCCTTGGAGAGGGAAAGAAGCAGTTACTGAGGGAAGATATTTAATTGGGGAAAAGGAAATTATGACACTATCAGACAGGAGTTGAGAAGTATTGTTCTACAGAAAGGGCACAGCAGACATGTGGAAACTATTTAAGGAGCAGTTGTTGCGAGCAATGCACGAATTTGTTCCTCTGAGACAGGTAAGAAGGGGTAAGATTAAGGAGCCTTGGATGATGAGACCAGAGGAGCTTCTCATCAAAGGGAAGAAGGCAGCTTATGTAAGGTGGTGGAAGCAAGGATCTAGCACAGCTTTAAAGGATTACAGGCTAGCTAGAAAGGAATTCAGAAATGGACTGAGGAGAGCCAGGAGGGGGCACGAAAAAGGCTTGGCAGAAAGAATTAGGGAGAACCCAAAGGCATTTCACTCATATGTGAGGAATAAGAGAATGATCAGGGAGAAGGTAGAGCCAATCAGGGATAGTGGAGGGAATTTGTGCGTGGAGTCTGAGCAGATAGGAAAGCCCTAAATGAGTTTTTAGCTTTGGTTTTCACCAAGGAAAGGGATCTTGTTGTGAATAAAAATTTAGAAGGGCCGGGATACAGTCTTGACCAGATCAAGATTGATAGAGTTGATGTACTGGAGATTTTGGCAAACATTAAGATTGATAAGTCCCAAGGGCCAGACCAGATTTATCCTAGGCTGCTCCGGGAAGTAAAATAGGAGGTTGCTAAGCCCCTGGAGAGGATATTTGCCTCCTCACTCTCCACGGGAGTCATATCGGAGGGTAATAGGGAAATCCCTGGCAATTACAGACCAGTCAGTCTTACATCTGTGGTCAGCAAAGTTTGGAAAGAATTCTGAGGGATAGGATTTATGACAATTTGGCAAAGCATAGTGTGATTAAAGGCAGTCAGCATGGCTTTGTGAGGGGCAGGTCATGCCTCACAAATTTTATTCAGTTCTTTCAGGAGGTGACAAGACAGGTCGAGCAGTGGATGTGGGGTGTATGGACTTCAGCAAGGCATTTGATCATGTTCCCCATGGTAGGCTCATTCATAAAGTCAGGAAGTATAGGATACAGGGAGATTTGGCTATGTAGATTCAGAACTGGCTGGCTGACAGAAGGCAGAGAGTTGTTGTATATGGAAAGTATTCTGCCTAGAGGTCAGTGTCGAGTGAAGTCCCGTAGGGCTCTGTTCTTGGGCCTCTGCTCTTTGTAGTTTTTTTAATGACTTGAATGAGGAGGTTGAGGGGTGGGTTAGTAAATTTGCAGATGACACAAAGGTTAGAGATGTTGTCGATAGCATCGAGGGCTACTGCAGGCTGCAGCGCAACATTATCAGGATGCAGAGCTGGGCTGAGAAATGGCAAATGGAGTTCAACCTGGATAAATGCGAAGTGATACATTTTGGAAGGTAAAACTCAAATGCTGAATATAGGATTAATGACAGGGTTCATGGCAGTATGGAGGAACAGAGGGATCAGGGTGTGCAAGTACATTGACCCCTCAAAGTTGCCACCCAAGTGGATAGGGTTGTTAAGAAGGCATGTGGTATTTTGGCTTTCATTAACAGGGGGATCAAGTTAAAGAGCCGCGAGGTTTGGCTGCGGCTCTACAAGTCCCTGGTGAGACCACACTTGGAATATTGTGTCCAATTCTGGTTGCCCTACTAAAGGTAAGATACAGAGGCTTTGGAGAGGATACAAAGAAGGTTTGCTAGGATGCTGCCTGGACTGGAGGGCTTGCCTTATGAAGAAAGGTTGAATAAGCTCAGACTTTTCTCTCTGAAGAGAAGGAGGAAGAGAGGAGACCTGATCGAGGTACACAAGATAATGAGTGGAATAGATAGAGTCAATAGCCAGAGACTTTTCCCCAGGGCAGAATTGACTGGTATGAGGAATCATACTTTGAAGATATTAGGAGGAAGGTCTAAAGGAAATGTCGGAGGTAGGTTCTTTACACAGAGAGTTGTGAATACATGGAATGCGTTGCCAGCTGTGGTGGTGGAAGCAGAGTCATTAGGGACATTTAAGCAACTGCTGGATATGCACATAGATAGCAGTGAGTTGAGGGGTACATAGGTTAAGTTATTATAGTTTACATTAGGATTAAACCTCGGCACAACATCATGGGCCAAAAGGCCTGTTCTGGGCTTTACTTTTCAATGTTCTATGTTCTAACAATCATCTCAAACAGGAGAATTTCCCTCTGCCTCGAAAAACTATGATAGGACAAGACTTTAGCAGTCCCTGTAGCATGAGCTCATTTTCTGGGAAAGTTAATTTATTGGGATGACTTGTGGTGCAGTGGTAAGATCCCTACTTCTAGGTTAGAAGTTCTGCAATTCAAGCCTCAGTTCAGGGCTTCATAGCAATGGAATAAAATCCATCATGTGACTAAACAGATTGATTATCAAAGCATAAATTCCTCCAATGCGTGTGTAGCAAGTTGATCAGAGTGAGAGTCTTGGTCTGCCAGAACCTGCAGAAGGCAAAGGCATATATTATAATTTCTCACCAAGCATAACCATGGACCTACTCCAATGTCACCAATGCACTTTTTCCAAATGCTGCAAGGATTAGAAATGAATGGATGTTCAGAAAGAATCAAGAAAACCCCTGTGATGATAACAGCCTAGTTGGCATAATCAAATATCATGACAGTGCAAGATAACATGTTGTACAAAGAGAATAGAGCTACTATAACTGAGGAATTAAGAGGAGAGATGATAAAGAATATCCATGCAAGTGACCAATGAACTGGGTCTAGTCTGAGAAGGACAAGAGAAGTCCTCTACTGACCAAACGTGAGCAGTGAAATCATGGACTAAATCCATCAGTGCATTGCTTGGAATGAAAATCAAGGTAAAGAGCCATGGGTGATACGAATCTCAGATAGAACATTGACAAAACTGGAAGTGTATCTCTTTGTTCTTGCAGTGACTAATTGTCCTGTACTGCACAGTACTATTCTGACAATTGAGGAAGTAGACCAGATTACTTCAATGACTACTGTTGAGGTTGTACAGTGCTTGAAAGTCAACTTTGGTAGTTAGGGTATTCTAGAAACTATGGAGGATGACAATAGTCCTCAGTTCACAAGTGGAGAATGTCTCAATTTTAAAATTAATACTTTTGCTTGCAAATCCTTTCATGATATTTTTTCCGTCATAGTTCCATAATCTTCTCCATGTTCACAAAACTAACCCTAAAGATTAAAGTCTTTAACTTTAATCACTATTATTAATAACCATCCTTTCAAATGTAAAAGTCATGATGCCTCAAGTTTCCTCCCTTTATTGACATGCTTGGATTGCTTACCTCCCTGTTTTAAAATGCTTATCCAAATTTACCTCTTTGATCAAACTTTTGGACAATGATCCTAAAATCTCCTTATTTTATTCAGTGCTGAAGTTTGTTTGATAAATTTATTTTGAATATACTTGACTTGTTTCGCAATGTTATAGGTCCTGTATAATTTGTTCTTTGTAGTGTTGGATAACTAAGTTTCCAGTGTACCCTGAATAAAATAACTCTGATTCCACAAATGCAGTGAAACATAATTTAATAAACATAACTTATTAGAAGTCATATATGCGTACAAGAAGTGTTTTGATCGGTCATGACTCTGTCAGTTTAATGATTTGTTTGTTCTTTGAACAATCCGTTATTCCTTCAAGTTAACGCTTCTATTTTATAATTACATACTCATTAGTTTGTGTGCCTTTTAGCATATGTTCCATCAGGCAATCAAAAGCAAAACTGCAACTGGTTTGCAACAAATAATAATTTTTGATGTTTTTATTTTTCAAAGATTGCTATGGCTTTTCAAGATTAATTTGTATTTTTTTTTCTCTGAAGTAACAAATCTGTAGGAATCACATCTTGCATCTACCTGTAAGTAATGTTTCAAGTTGCACTTTGAACATTCTTACTGAATATTCACTCACGATTTTCAAATTCCAAAGGCACCATCAGAATTGAATAAGCGGCAGATATTTTGTTTGAAATTCATACTACATTCTTAAAGCTGGGTTGCAAATCTGGTTAATTCACAGGAATCTATGGACTTTATTAATTCATTAAAAACACAATCAGATAGGGATACTTAATTTTTAACTTGGCCATACAAAAAAATAAACTCCTACTTGATAACAGTTTCATAGAAATCATTGAAACCCTACAGTGTGGAAACAGGCCATTTGGTCCAACTAGTCCACACCGACCCTGCAAAGGGTAACCCACCTGGACCCATTTCTCCTGCCCTGTTGCTCTAGATTTACCCCTTATTAATGCTCTTAACTACACTTCCCTGAATTACAAACAACTTAGCATGACAAATTCACCTAGCCTGCACATCTTTGGATTATAGGAGGAAACCGGAACACTCGAAGGAAACCCATGCAGACATGAAGAAAACGTGCAAACTCCACACAGACGATCGCCCGAGGCTGGAATCGAACCCAGATCCCTGGCGTTGTGAGGCAACAGTTCTAATCACTGAGCCACCACGCTGCCCCATTTGTTTGTTTTTTTTCATTCTTCAGAGATTTGAGTTCACTGTCTGGGCCAGCATTTATTCTCAATTCCTCGTTTCCCTTGAGAACTAGTGGTGATCAACCATGAAGTGTAAACAAAATTAATAATTTTGGATGCACTTACAAAATATTCATTTGGCAATAGCAAATGTTGAGATTATTTGTTTGCAGTTTGGGTTTCATCCAGAGATGAGTACAATCACCTGGCTTCGTGTTTGCCTGGCTGCATTTTAACTATCCTATTTAAGACAAAGCTCTGTGAAAGTATGTCTCCTCCAATTATGGAATATACCTCAGAACAAGGCTTTTCATTCTATTTTCTTTGTGCTTTTTTTTGAAAGCGCTATCTGATTAATCCCATGTCACTGCTCTTTTCCAATGGCCCTGCATTTGTTTTTCCTTTGCAAGTACATAATCCAAGTGCATAACTTGCTTTCCCAATATTCTTAGTTCATTCCAGATCATAGCATACATTAGAAACTATATTGGTTAGGGAGTCAACATTAAAGTTAAGGGAGGTAAATCTTTGAGCTCTTGTTTTTCTTCCTAAATTCGATAACTGGACTCGTGCTGTAATTTTTCACAGTTGACTCCTAAACTGTACTTTGTGCTGTGTTAGGTATTTTATATTCTTCTACATTTTCAAGACACATGAAATTCTTTATGAAACTGAATGACCTCTTTAGATTAGATTACCTACTTGTGGGTGGCATGGTGATTAGCACTGTTGCCTCACAGTGCCAGAGACCCGGGTTCAATTCCCGACTCAGGCGACTGACTGTGTGGAGTTTGCACATTCTCCCTGTGTCTGTGTGGGTTTCCTCCGGGTGCTCCGGTTTCCTCCCACAGTCCAATGATGTGCAGGTTAGGTGAATTGGCCATGCTAAATTGCCCGTAGTGTTAGGTGAAGGGATAAATGTAGGGAATGGGTGGGTTGCGCTTCGGCGGATCGGTGTGGACTTAATGGGCCGAAGGGCCTGTTTCCACACTGTAAGTAATCTAATCTTCTCTCTGGAAACAGACCCTTCAGCCCAAAAAGTCCACAGTGACTCTCTGAAGAGTAACTCACCCAGACTCAATCCCCTACATTTACCCTGAACGCTATGCACAACTTAGCACAGCCAATTCACCTGACCTGCACATCTTTGGATTGTGGGAGGAAATCAGAGCACCCAGAAGAAACCCGTGCAGACATGGGGAGAATGTGCAAACTCCACACAGACAGTCGCTTGAAGCGGAAATCAAACCCAGGTCCCTAGTGCTGTGAGGCATCAGTGCTAACCACTGAGCCACTGTACTGCACCCAAACCTTCCTCTTACACTTACTAGAAGACAGTCTAACTTTAGATACCTTAACATATTCATATGCCTCTATAGGTTAAATAATCAAGTAACATCCAATTTAGTTACATCGGTCACTTCCTACAACTCATTGAATATAAATGTATTACTAAAGCCTTGAAATATAAGCCTGAGTACTTCCAAAAAATACTATTCAATACTGATGAAAATGAGACTCATTGTGCAAAGCTCCCAGTAATCTGAATATCCTTATTTTAGCTAAGGTCACTTGACCCAAAGGTGTTAAAACCCTCCTGCTTTGATTGATGATCTGTAAATCAAAGATGAATGAGAATTGGGAGTTGGATTATTCATGACCAGCTCACTCATTTTTAAGGAGTGCAGTATAATTAGTGGAGAAATTGAGGTTAGATAGCCAACCACTGAAAAACATCAGCAAAATGTCTCATATCATCCAATGACAGGTTTTGCAATGTTGTTCAGACATGACCTTACCCTGCCAAAGCAAAATACAGCATGAACATTATTTCCTCTATAGCCACTTCTCTACCACCCATCACATTTGGGCATATGTAAGGGTGGCATGGTGGCACAGTGGTTAGCACTGATGCCTCACAGTGCCAGAGACCAGGGTTCAAATCCTGCCTCGGCAACTGTCTGTGTGGAGTTGGCACATTCTCCCCGCGTCTACATGGGTTTCATCCGGTTTCCTCCCACAGTCCAAAGATGTGCAGGTTACATGAACTGGCCATGCTAAATTGCCCATAGTGTTAGGTAAAGGGGTAAATGTAGGGGAATCGGTCTGGGTGGGTTGCTCTTCGGAGGGTCAGTGTGGACTTGTTGGGCCGAAGGGCCTGTTTCCACTGTAAGTAATCCAATTTATATCCTAAAGGAAACACCTCTTTAAAAGATGATTTAAGGTCATTTCTAGATATGAAGATCACAAGGTCAAATTTTGTAAAGCTTGATTTCAGTATTTTAGACTTAGCTATGTGTATGCATCCAGAATTTTTTAAAAATGCCCTTCAGTCCACTGCCCTTCGTTGTTATGAAGAGAAATAACAGATCAATACAAATGGTTTGAATCAAATGCCTGAATTTTCACAAAACTAAGCAATTCCTCAACTCCCAAACCTGACTGGGAGAAATTGTTCTGGAGGGTGTGAACAGAGAGAACAATAGTGCAGAGATAGACACAGGAGATGTTGGATTGATAAGTGTTCTATGCAAAAGATTTACCTTAGTGATTTGGGATTTGTCAGGAAAAGAACAAAATGAAAATCAGCTACATTTGACTTCCTTAACTATGCAACCCCTTCTCAAAGTAAGCATTTCATTCATACACTCAATTCCTTATTAAAACAAATATGTATTCTTAGCTGCGTATGAAAGACTTGGAACTGTCGATCAAACTGTGAACTGACAAGCACACCACGGTGAGGATAATAGGTTGTAAAATCAGTTATGCAGAATAAGTTCTATAAAGATAACTTTCAGGTTTAGGTTAACTGATTGAACTCATGAGCGAAGGAAATTAAAAATCCTTGACAGTTTGGCAGTTCCAATGATTTTATTCACTTTTTTATGCACATTCATGTCTGCTCCTAACAATCAGATATGTCTAAGACCAGATGGCATACATTTACAGTAAGGTATAAGTGGTTTCGAGGAGACCTGAGTAAAGAAAATTCATTCAGAGAATGGTATAATATGGAACGTAATGACTGACAAGGTGGTAGACATAGGTCCACTCACAACATTTAAGAAGCATCTGGATGAGCACTTAAAATGCCAGGGCATAGTAGCTTATGGACTAAGTGCAGGTAAATAAGATTAGTGTCATTTGGGACTTGTTGTTCTACATTGACATGGTCTTTCAAAAGGCCTGTTTCTATACTGTATGACTTTATGAATCCTACAGGACATTTGACTTTCCCCAAAGAGCATCTTGTTAGTGCTCAAACAGTCCCTTTCCTCTCCCAAAGGACTCTATAGCCCTATCCAGTGTAGTCTCTTACTTTTCCCTATGGATACATTATCTGTTCCAAGAAAAGTGTAAAGCCCACAAGCCATAGTTTGGACATTTCGCTGACCAGAATTAGGTCTGCTTGAAGGCAGCTGCATTTTGACATGTGCATCTGCCTCTGTGATTCCCAGGTATGTATATCACTGCTCAGCTTCATTCTCCCCCACTTTACACAGTGTGGATGGTTGGTGCTGAGTATAGGGACAGGACATTTGCAGTAGGGATTTTGGCATGACACCATTTTGGCTAAGCTGGTCACCCTGTCCATCATGGTGAAAATTCAGGCCAAAGCATTTGTAACAAATAGTCACTAACTTTAATATCAAGTGGTTTTAAAACTCCATCACTTAAACAGAACATTAGACTGGAATCAGGTTGTAATAATTACAGTAATATATTTCACTATGAAAGCTGTGTGCTGTTCATTAATCTGATCTAAATAACTGACTGCTTCAAATCCTTTAGAGCTCTTGTTTTGTCCTTGGCTTTGTCCTAGAATATTTTATTTCAAATACAGCAAGTGCAGTCATTCAACATTTTATCATAAGGATAACAATCCAGGTTTCAGAAGACACTGTATCATGACATTGAAATATTTTTCATTTCAGTCTTCCATTGTTCCCTACATTTCAATTGTACTTCCAGGAATGTAGATGAACAAGTTGTGATTGGTATTGCTCACCCCATGTATCTAGATATTGGGTTGCAATATTCTCTTTCTGGAGAGGACATTGGCTGCAGTAGCTGGGAAGCAAACTAGAGCATTGTTGCAAATTAAGACTATCTCCCATTACCTCTGACATTTAGCAAGGTCAGTAAACTGTGGCACTCACTGCCAAAGCTATCACAGTCAGTGGAAATGGATCATACCATTCAATAACTCGCTTCCTTTCAGGGCTGAAAAGCTAGGTTTTCGTTCACAGAGTGTAATATCATAACTGAAGCGTCTTTAAACTTTTCCTTGCAGTGCCATATGAGCCAGCCTCAGGCTTTGCTTAGTGACACATTGTTGTAGACAAGAAACGGTTGTTTTGGTCTTTTTGGATGCTGCAGCATAATTTAAATTCCAAACTGTAAATTAAGGCGAAGTTGCTCTGGAAGATGCTCAACAATGCCAGGTGTTGGGAGTTGACAATAAGTATGTGACAGAGTTGCAGTGAAGAAAATTGCACAGTGATGGAACTACTTCAGTAATAAGATTAGATCCAGCACTCTTCCAGTTTTACGATTTTGTTATGCAGAACCCACTGAAGAAACCATTCTATTTATTTATCTTTTTTCTTAAATCCTGCTGCCTTTGACAGCATTCTGGTTGCCTGTCTTGTGCTATTGTGTTTTTTTAAATCTTTTATTATTCATAAAACACATTTAACAAGCATGAATTAAAGGTATAATAGTCACTCAGGAAATCTATGATTCAGTAAATGGCAACTGTGTAAATAGTTAACCTATCCAATAATGAGAAGGCAATTACACACAGCTATCTCCTCTTGCTAAAAAAAAGTAAATAGATGAAAATTATATGAATACATAACATGAACCCTTGGCCTAAATTAACAATTTAACACAGTCAAACATTAGAAAATAACTAAATCTGCAGAGCAACAAGAAAAATCTTAATGTGAGAATCATAATGACAATAATCAAAATAAATGTTGAAATGAGAAAGAGACTAAGACATGCCCTGATCTACTGCTTTGCAGTAAGTCAAAAATTTTCTCAATTCAGCACAAGGCAGGAGAGGGATAATTGTCCCAACCAAAGCAGTTCATTATTCATCAAGTAGGTCTGAATGTTTGCCTGAAGTGTGAAGATCAGTATTTAATAAATATTTCGGCTTTGTCTGCGGTTTTGTGCTGGTGCATATATATCACATAGTCCCTGAGGAGTAGTTTGTATCCAGGTAGCACTTCAGTTGAGTTTGAGTCACAGAAGTTTACAATATAAATGTAAAGAGAGCCTTAGCTGATCATGACTCCAGGAATGTGAACCCTGGCTCACTGTTTTAGAATGGTTTTTGGGTCTCTCTGGGACTTTGTTGCATCATTTGATACCTCGAGACAGAAGGATATTGTGTGTAGAACAAACTGAATTACTTTAGTAAGAATTGCTTAACTGTTGTCATGTTGAAGAAAGGCAGTTAAAAGTTCAAACAAAATAAATATTGCTTGGCACAGAAAAAAACATTTCAATGGTTCAAACAAGAACTTAGAACATAGTTGGAAGAACAGAAAGTGAGAAGACCGATGATGAGAGTATTAAAATAATTTGCTATTAATGCAATACAGGCAGGAAGAAACTCAGGAAAATATTCAGAAAAAAGCAAACATTTATTTTTCTCTCTAGTTTCTTGGGAGTAAATCAATTACTTGACATTTGTTTAAGATCTTTCCAAGTTATGATTTTTTTTTAAAAAAAAGAGCGATAGAAACACAAGCCATCTGGATAACTGACAAAAACGTAGTACTGGGCTAGATTTCACTCATTGATTGATAGCACCATACGAGATTTTTAATGCTCAGCACTGCCAATCTGCTGAATTTTCTAGCATACACTTCATTATGTTATTGAGGAAGATTTGTGTATTTAAACTTGTTCCTTTTTGATTTCTACCATTGATAAATGGAAATTGTATGATGTCACAATATATAATGCTTTTGGAGATATTGTTTGGAAATAGTAAAGCAAAGAACCAAGGAACTATAGTCTTCATGGGATTGGGGAAGGGCAGCAAGTAGATAACTGTTGCAGGAAGTGCCCTAAGTTAATTTATGGATGCCTTATTCACTGAGAAAATTAAGAGCATAAGAAGGGTAACTTGAGGCAAGTAGACTCATAAAGAACAGATGTAATGAAAGAGAGTGCAGAAGCAGTTACAGGGCAATTCCATGACTCGACATACTACTACACAGTGCTCTAAGAGGTTTAGTCAATTAAGGAGCATTTTCCACATCCTGTAAGATGATTTAAATATGGTCTATCTTCACTGTGACATTAACTAGTGAGAAGAAATCTATCATTTCCGAGAACTGTTTGAGCCAACATATGCCTCGTAACTGTTTGTTTCTGTGCACATTCTTATCACATGCCGTGAGGAGATTTTGGTGACTTTAACCAAGAGAAATATACTGAACCTGCATTTATATGTATAACAATCATGGAACAGATGCAGGAACCTGAAATGTAATTGTCGATTGGACTCCTTTAGCAGTATGATTTTCATCCTGTAAAGATAATGTTTAATAGCGAAAATGAGAACTCAGTCCTTTATTGAGAACTGAGATAAGCTTTCGGAAATTGATGTCACAGTTGGGAATGCCTGTTGGGGGTGGGGGTGGGGGGGTGGGTGGCGTGATGAGCTGGCTCAGGACTGATGGACTCTCTTCAAGCTATCCTTCCTGGTACCACTTCACGGTGACAAATGACAGCTTTTCACTGTATTTTGTTGTATTCTTACTGTAAAATACACATGAAAATTGAAACAAATCAAATCAAATCAAGCAACAATGAGTGAATTAACTTTTAATTCTTCTCTTATTATTTGAAATAAGTTGCAGCCTCCTTTCTCTAGCTGCATACTAATTGGTGTGTTCTCTGTCACCATTCTGTACTGAGTAACTTAATTCTCATGTTGCAATGATGCACCATCTCCTTCAGTGTTTCTGCTCAAGAAGTAATAAACCCTTCTGTGTAATTATATGGTACATGCAGCTAGCAATAGTTCTTGGTGCAGTTGCTGGGCTGGTATTAGAGGGTTGTACTAACATTCTCTAGGCCTTGAAATGAATTTTTTTATATATCAATGGTCTGTTGTACTAAGCACTTCATGTTTAATATGTGTCCTAGTTGGAATATCCCCCCGTCTCTGTAGGTCACAGGTGAAAATCATTAACTTCAGGCTGTATACTTGATCACCAGTAAAATTTCCTTTTGCCCAATTCAGACTTACTGATGTATTATGGTAGATAATCCACGTCAAGATTGATTACAAAAATGTCATCAATTTTGATAGAGTGCATATTACACTATTTTATATTATAAGGTTACTATTAGTATAAGCTTGCAGATAAAGTGATTGGCATTGCAAACTATTTCTATGCTGTAGAATTTCAAAGCTACCTGTGTTACAACAATCGTTCCCTGCACCTGTCAAAAACTGACTGTTCTGTAGAATTAGAGCCTAGCTCCATCGTAGGTCCCATTTGATAAGTAAGAAATTGAGAAGCCCAGCTGAATGGTACATCAGTCACTATCTTTATACATTATTATTTAAACTAGAAAGCCAGTTATCAAAGATCACCCAAGATCATCTGGAAAGATATAGTGACCAAAAAAAGACATAGAGGTGGTCATTTTTACTGCCATAGTTAATGTGCACTGACAAAATAGACAAGATATTAACCTTTAATTACAAAGGCTTGTTTTAATACTTGAGATTTTTTTTTGGTAGAAAGACAGTGTTTGTTGACATTCACAACTGAGGGCAACTATGCATGTATGCTCATGTGCATGATTTCAGAATGCAAGACATCATGACATTTACATGTAATGTCATTCGCTACTACAGTATTTCCCATGTGTAGCGAAGCATGTGAGATTTTGAAATGGAGTTCAGTAATGATGAAAGTACACACACACACACACACACACACACACACACACACACACACACACACACACACACACACACACACACACACACACACACACACAGTCTGAAAGACATTGTGCTTCTGGAGACTATCAGTTTATTTAAGTAACAATGCCACTGGACCTTACAGCCACTAACAAAATGGGCGTTGTATAATTCTTTGCACTTTTGGACTTTAATTTCTTGATACTCCATCTTCCCCACTCTAAAAGCAGTTCTTTTTTGTTGCATGCTAGCGTACGTAGTTTGTGGAATTCATGGCAGGTTTTACTTTTTTGATAAGCAGCATGTTTTAATGAAACTTACTCCTTCTCTTTGTTAACTCAAGAGATCTGCTTGATGTTTTTTTTCAAAGAGCTTTACACAAGGTCAAGCATATTGTGAATTAAACCATCACGCTGTAAAAAAAATTGAACTGTGTTATAATCAAACTCAGGAGTGAGAAGGTAAGAGATATGGTCTTTACAGCATGAATTGTAAATGCCTACTAAACTGCTAGAAAGTATTGAAAATGTATGTTTTTTTTGGCCAAGTGTGAGTTACATGAAAGTTTTTGGGAGGGTTTTATATGTATATGAAGTGCCAGGTTTGTATAAATTTGATTGCTTTTGTTCTAATTTTGTTGAGTTGACTCTGTAACTGTGTACCAGCACAACACCTTCTTCCATGTCCCTTCATGTTGTACCATGATCAAAGACTTTGTTAAGTGCCTTGTGCCACATGTCAAATCAAGATGAACACATCATGCATAGAGCTCTAGGTTATCCTGACATCCTTGCCACTCATGTTAAAACATCCATTTTCTTACTCTGGGCTTTTGCACAACAGTGTTAAGTTTAAATGAAGTTGTCAGCAATGTCTGGGACAAGAAGTTGGACCAATCTCAGGGAGCTGAAGCCTCAGGATCACCAGGGGTTATGGACACTGCAGGTCTATGCCCTGGACAGTGGATAGGTCTGTGTGTACTGTTGTTTCCGTTCAAGGTGCCTCACATCAGTGGATCTGCAGCTTCCTCCCTCAATGGTTGAGGTATTTACTCCACCCACTGTGGGTGTGGTCACAGCCATTTTCTTTGCCATTGTGTACTTTGGATCTCCAGCATGATGAGTGTTCATTGTCCACCGGCTTTCAGCCTCCATCTGTAAATGTCAGTGAGCCCAAAACATCCAGGTTGCCTTCCTAATAGCACTTATCATGAACTTCATAGGTTTTCCACTTGCCCTAGTCCCTATCAAACCCATCCTTCAACCCGCTTTCTCTTACTTTCCTTCCCATTCCTCGCCTCTGGCATTTGATGTGACTGTGCCAGGGTAGTCATACACTAATCCCCTTGGACATCTGGCTGGTTCTGCGTGTCAATTAATCCTACTCCAATATTACCCCATTCTCATCCAGACTTCATCATTCTCCTCCACTTGCAATTAATGTCCACACCCTGCCCTCCCACCAATTGTCATCTTCCCTTCCACCCTAGTTTCTGTCCCCAATCCTGATGAATAGTTTCCTGAGTCTCCTTCCCATGGCAATACCCCCAAACCCCCTGGTTCCCAATCCCTTTTCCTCTAGTTTTTTTTTATATTGACCTGACAGACTGATTATAGCTCACCTCCTTGAGTGTCCTAACCGGACAATTCCAAAGGTGAAGTGCCCAGGTTCCTGACTGCAAAGACTCAGGCACCCTAACTGAGAGCAGCCAGCTGGACCCCTGACTGTGACAATCCCCATATTGGTATTGGAAGTGCCTTTGACTTACTGCACCAGAAGCTCTTAGCTAACAATTGCCTCCAAAGACTTTCTGGTGATGCCAACTCCTGAAAACTTGATACACAACTGCTTCCTTGCCTGCTTGCTTATTATATGTGCAGTGTGACTTCCACACATAGTGCAGGTGTCACTTTGATTTAGCACATGGCTGTACTACAAGATGTACACCCCTTTAACTGAGGACTGCTAACTAACAAGCAAGCAACCTGCTTGTATCATGGTACAATTTGGCTCAGTGAGGCAAGGCTGCTATGTTGTGAGCAAGATGATGGTGAGAAAGTGATAAGAAAGCAAGTGAGCAGTCTTGAGGTGCAGCCTGCTCCAAACTGTGAGCTGGGTGCCTATCTGTGTGTGCAAAGTGGCCATGCAGTTGCCTTTCAATGCTAATTGCTTGGGTATCCTGCAGGGCAGACAAGAGAGGTATGCAAGAGTAATTGGAAAGTGTTCTAAGAATTGTGACAAATTGGCAAATGCTAGATGCCAGTGTCTGTGGACAAGGAGTGCATGAGGCTGTTGCCTATGGATTATGTCTCGTGATGTTGAGTAACATGGAGGCTCCTTGCAGCCAGCAGTGAGCCAAAGTTGTGAGGAATCCATTCTGACTTCCATGTTGAGGTTATCAATACATACTTTGTTCAACAACCCACAATGTTGCCAGCAAGAGAGTACCAGCTTTTTGACCCAGTGACACAGAAGAAACTGTCATTTAATTGAAAATCAGAACACTGTGTCTTGGAGGAGAACATGCAGGCAGTGGTATTCCCATGGATCTGCTGCTCCTGTCCTTCTAGCTAGTATGGTTTTGGAAAGTGTTGTTGAAAGAGCCTTAGTGAGTTAACATAGATAGTGCACACTGTTGCTATTAAGTGCCAGTGCTGAATGATATGAATCTTGAAGATTGTAGATGTGATGCTAATGTAATACAACAGCTTTATCATGGATGGTATTGAGATTCTTGAGTGTTACTGGAGCTGCAATCATCCAGATGAGTGGAAAGTAGTCAAACACATTCCTAACTTGTGTCCTGTAACTGATGGACAGGCATTGGGAAACAGCAGGTTAATTACTTTCCACAGATTTCCTTGTTTCTGAGTTTTTTTTGTAGCCATAGTATTAATATGGCTGGTCTAGTTCAATTTCTGGACTATACTAACTCCACAGGCCATTGTTAGGGGAGTTTCATCAGCATTCATGCAATTTAATGTCAAGATTGGATGGTTAGATACTCTCTTATTGGAGATAGTCATTGTCTGGCACTTACATGACTCAAATTTTACTTCCAATTGTCTGCTCACATCTATTTCCCACATCTTGCCACACCTGAACACAGCACCATCAGTGTTTGAGGAGTCATGAATGTTGATGAATATTGTACAATCATCAGTGAACAACACAATTTCTGACCTTATGAAGGAGGGAAGTTCATTTAAAAAGAAACTGAAACTGGTTGGGCACATGCTAAACTGACTTGGATCTCTAGCCCCATTTTATGAAGTGACTTTCAATGCATTTAAAACATGTACTGAACTATGAAACCTAATTGCATTTTTGCAAGATAATTCTCCAGAAACTTTATATATCCGTGGTGTATGCTTGCTGAGAGGCTCATTAGCTGCCTTGAGAAGCAGTAAAGGATCATTACCAGTGTATCATGACTAGCTGTTACTTGTTTCATCACTGTTAATGAAATAACATTCTCAGGAATCACACTTTTCCAAAACATGAATTTAAACAATTCCCCAGCGCATCTTAAATTGTACAGTAAACTAGACAGTTCCACTATTTTATTTGAACAGATGAAAATATAGCTCCAGTTCTCCAAATTTAGATAAATTTGCTGAATGTCAGAATGCATCCAGGCACTCAATCCTCAGATTAAATCTGTTTGCTGTGTATTTAGTTTATTTTCCTCCTTTCTGGCATTGGCAATAAATCTTTATACAAGCTCAGCGATATCACAAGAGAGTACATAATGGCACAAAGTACTAGTTTTCACTTCTGAGCTGACACATACTGTGCTGGTATAATTTCCCAAAGCCAAGGAAAAGGAATATTTAAATTATTAGAGGATGAGATGCAAATGATGCTGATGGCATTGTAGGAATTGACACACTATCTCTTGTAGCTGGTTAAAAATATGTTTTAAGTATTGTGAAGTCCATCTCTGATTGAAGACATTCTGCAAAGGTGTGTTGCAAAGCTTTGAGGCAATATACATCAGATTCTCACTTCAGCACAGAACAAGTTGGCCTGGGGAGAACGACTGTCAGAATTAATGCTGTGGCCAAAATAAAAGAGGATAGAGAAAACTGCCAAAACCAATTTAATATTGCTTGCAGATGGATTAAGCGGGAGCTGGTTGCTACAAAATGAATTGTAAACTGTAGAGAACGAATCTCAGAGTTATTGATAAATGCATAAGGAGACACATTGACCAGATGCTGTTTCTGAGGATATTGCAAATGCAGACTCATCCATGAGAAGTAAATCTGCATGTGTTTTGTGAAATCATTAATCTATTCAATGGAACCTATTTCAATTACTAGACCTCATGACCCAAAGAAATCTTTGTGAATACATTTAAACTTCACTGCAGCAAAAGTTTATTGGAAGTGCAGGAAAATAGGAAAAGGAATAGGCCATTCAAACCTTTGACCCTGCCCTGCTACTCAATTAGCTTGTGGCAATATGTAGTTTAACCCTATGAACCAGCTATTACTTTATATCTCCTCATAGCTTAATCAGATAAATATCAACCTTTTTTAGTTGTGAAAAGTTTAATTGGCCTAAATTCCACAGCCTTTTGGGCCAGTTCTTCAATTTCAATACCACTTGTGTGACAAGTGTATCCTGATTTCATTTCTAAATGGACTCTGTCAAAAAATAAAATAGCTTCTCAATATTGATATTCTTGCATCCTTTAGCATTTTAACAAGTTCATGTAATTTGACATTTTAGATTGATCCCTTATATCCCATTTTTCTTAATGAATCTGAACTATTTCCTCTTTGATGTCAGCGTGTCTTTTCTGCTATTTTGCACGCACAGATGGAGTACTCCAGGAATAGAGGCATTCAGTTATACAGCACTGAAATAGACCTTTCGGTTCAACTTGTTTATACTAACTAAATATTCTAAATTAATCCAAACCCATTTGCCAGCATTTTTCCCATACCCCTCTAAAACCTTCCTATTCATGTACCCATCCAGATGCCTGTTAAATGTTGTAACTGTACCAACTTCCACCACTTCCTCTGGTACTACATTCCAGGCACCTACTACCCATCAGTGTAAAAACCTTTTTTTTCCATTCATGGGTTGAGGGTGTCGCTGGCTAGGCCAGCATTTATTGCCCATCCTTAAATGCCTAGGTGGCAGTTAAGAATCGATCACTTTACAAACTAGGTAAGGATAGCAGATTTCCTTCCCTAATGGTCAAATCATAGTGAACCAGATAGCTTTTTTTCCAACAAGCGACAGATAAATTTGTGGTCATCATTAAATTCTTAAATCCAGATTTTTAGTGCCTCTCACATCTCCTTTAAACTTTCTCCCATTTACATTAAACCTATGTCCCCTTGGTATAAGACTCTGGTGATTCATTCTATCCATGCCTCTCATAATTTTGAAAACATCTATCAGGTCATCCTTCACTCATCAACATTCAACTGAAAACAACTCAAGTTTGTCAAATATTTCCTCATGGCTAATACCCTCAAATCAGGTGACGTCCTGGTAAAACATTTCTACACCCTTTCCAAACCCTCCACATCCTTCTGGTAATGTGGCAATCAGAACTGCACACTATATTCCAAATGTAGCCTGAGTAAAGTTCAACATAGCTGCACTATGACTTGCCAAGTTTTTACTCTATGTCCCAACCAATGAAGGCAAACATGCCATATACCTTTTTGATCATCTTTTCCACAGATGTTGCCAATTTCCGGGAACTGTGGGATTGGATTTCCCTGTATTTTAATACTGCCAAGGATTCTGCCATTTATTGTGTAGTTCCTTCCTGCATTAGCTCTCCCAAAATGCATCATCTCACTTTTGTTCAGATTAAGTTCCATCTGCCATTTCTCCATATAAGTCTCAAGCCTCTCTATCCTGCTGTATTGTTTGGCAATCTTCCTCACTTCTATAACTTCCCCCAATCTTTTTGTCATCCAGAACTTACGAATCAAGCCATCCACATTCTCCTCCAAATCATTTATACATCTTACTAACAAAAAGGTCCCAACACTGATCCCTATCAGTACCTCTGTTTCCATCTTACCAGTTTAGCAGATCCAATGTAACCACCTTTTATGTTAGCCTGCCATGAAGACCTTGTCAAAGGCCTTGCTGAAGTCCATGTAGACAACAGCTATCATCCTGGCCTCATCAATCATCTTTATCACTTCCTCAAAAAACTCTATCAAGCTTTTGAGACATAACCTCTCCGTACAAAGCCATTGCTGCCTATTGCTATTAAGTCCATATTTTCCAAATGTGAGTAATTTGATCCTAAATCTTAGATTTCATCAGGTGCTGGAAAATTGTCTATCTTAATGATTTTCAAAATACACAACACTTCCCCTCTTTTACATTGACTTTGCCTGGAATATCAACATATTTTTCCAAGACTCACATCCACCATGTCATTCTCCTCTGCGAATACAACTTGTTAAAGACCTCACCCACTTCCTCTTTATTCGTGCTTAAATTCCATTCTTGATCCTTGAGTGGGCTTACCCTTTCCATTGCTGTCTGTACATTTCCCCTAATTCCTGGTTTGAGTTTTTTCCTCCTATCTTTGTATCCTTCAAGGGCTCTGCCTCTCCTTGGTTTCCTAAACATTATGCATGTCTGCTTTTTCTTTTTGAATAAACTCTCAATTTCACTTATTATCCAAGTTTCCAGAATCTTGCCATCCCTATCCTTCATTTTCATGGGCTGGTTGTGAACTCTAATCAGCCGGCCTTCCAAAGATTTCCAAATACTAGATATGGATTTACCCTCAAACAGTTGCCCCCAGTCTACATTCCCCAAAGCCCACCTAATATTGTGGTAGTTAGCCTCCCTCAACTTAATACATTCACCCGAGGACTATTCTTATCCTTATGAAGAAACTTACAGAATTATGGTCATTGTTCCCAAAATGGTCACCCACTGAAACTTCAATCACCTGGCTGGGCTCATTCGCCATTATCAGGTCTAGTATGACCCCTTCCCCAGTTGGAGTATTTAAATATTGTTTCAAAAATCCATCCTGGACACAACTAACAAATTCCTCCCCATCCAAGCCATTGGCTCTTCACGAGTCCCAATCAATATGTGGTAAGTTAAAATCATCCACCATTACAATCCTGTGGTTTCATATTTTCTATACCTGTCAATTTATCTGTTGCTCGATCAAGTGTTGGCTGTTGGAAGACCTGTAGTACAATCCCATCAAAGTGATTACACTCTCTCCTCACCTCCTCCACCCCAGGCCTGAGAGCTACCCATATGCTGTAGCATGGTAGCACAGTGGTTAGCATTGCTGCCTCTGGGCATCAGGGGCCTGTGTTCAATTCAAGCTTCAGGATACTATCACTGTGGAGTTTGCACATTCTTCCTGCGTCTGCATGGGTTTCCTCCCACACTCCAAAGATGGGCAAGTTAGGTGGATTGGCCATACTACATGCAGGGTTATGGAGAGTAGAGTGGGGCTTTATATTTCAGTGAGATGCTCTTCAGATGGTTTTTGCAGACTTAATGAGCTGAATGGCCTCTGTCTGCACTGTAGAGGTTTCTATGATGCATATAGCCTCACTAGATGTGCCCTTCATCATGAGCAGTGCCATTCTCCCTAATTAGTAATGCAACTCCCCACTTCTTTTTTATGATAAGGTCAATTAAACTTATTCTACTTAGAGGAGCAGATTGACACTATTTTTTCACTCTTCCATCAATCATGCTACAGGCTTCACATTAGAAATCGGGGTCAATAGACAGAGGTAAATATTCGTACATTCGCAAATGTTTAATAGTGACCCAAAAAGGACTAATAATTAATAAAATTGGTGACAGCTAGCCAGTACCCAATACTGGGTAAGGAGAAATCATCTCCAATTATCCATTGGCAAAAGTAAAGCTATTGTCTTCAAATCCTACCACAAACTCTGTTCCCTCTCACCCTACTCCCTCCCTCTCTCACCACTACCTAAGGTTAAACCACAATGTTCACAATTTTGGCATCGTATTTGATCCTGAGATGTACTCTCAACAATTTATTTATCCCAGCACCAAGATTTTCACCTGTTACTACTCCATCTATGCCTCAGTTCATCTGCCACTGAAAATCACATAGTGGCTTCTTTGTCACATCTAGATTCAATAAGACCAATATTGATTTGGCCATCATCCCATTTTTCTGTAATTCTGACCTTATCCAAAACTCTGATATCCATATTCTAACACACACCAACTTCTGTTCATTCATTATTCATGGCCTTATATTGGCTGTTCATCCTTGTCTTTTTGAAATCTCACTCTTGTCTTTTGTAGGCTACTACTTTGTCACCCTAGGAGAAAGTGAGGACTGCAGATGCTGGAGATCAGAGCTGAAAATGTGTTGCTGGAAAGACGCAGCAGGTCAGGCAGCATCCAAGGAGCAGGAAAATCGATGTTTCAGGCATGAGCCCTTTTTCAGGAAAGAAGGGCTGAAGAAGGGCTCATGACTGAAACATCGATTCTCCTGCTCCTTGGATGCTGCCTGACCTGCTGCGCTTTTCCAGCAACACATTTTCAGCTACTTTGTCACCCTCACTACCTAACAACCTCCGAATCTCCGTGACCTCAGTGCAAAACCAGTTCCAGACTAACATGAATTGCTTGATCGGATTGCTCAATTTTTGACCACTGTAATTTCACCTGTCTATTCCTTTAACATTAAAATTCCTTCCCTCATTATTTCGGCCACTATCTTCTCTTTTATGATTCAATGAAAACCTACCTTTTGATCAAGCTGTTCATCACTTGTCCTAATAAGCTTATAATGTGACTTGCTGTCAAACTGTGTTTGATTAATCGCTTTGAAGTGCCTCAGGATGTTTTAGTGCATTAACAGTACTAGATAAATGCTAATTATTGTTGTCGTAATACAGAGCAAGAAACACATGTATCAGAATACGGAATTAATTCCTGAAAATGCTTTGGTAAGGCTAGGATTCACATTTCAAGATGTATTACAAACTCGTTTTACTTAAAAATATATGTTCTGAGGATACAAGGCCATTTATTCAGAATTTATTTAGCATAGGGTTGCATATATAAAGTGGAAATGAAGAGATTTATTAATATTCCAAGAAGAAATTATTAGGCTGAATCTTATATTAGCTGAAACCAGGTTGCACTTAGATTTTATGAAAATTCCCGCAGTGAGACCCGATGAGTTTTCTCACTATGTCTTACCGAACATGCCTCACAAATTACTCATCCCATCTCTATGATGTCCCTCATGCCTGATTGTATCCCATCTTATTACATGCTATTCCCCGAATAACACACCAGATAGCTGACCAACCCATCACCCACGCCGTATTTAAAAGCCCATTATGTACCTGGATAACCATTGTCAGTCCAAAGCTGCTTTGCATGTTTCCTGAGGTGTTCTCTGGGAATGTGGTACACAGAGGGAAATTGCCACACTGCTTTGGGGGCAGGTTCCTGGAGGTCTTCCTGGACAGAATGTCATAGATGCAGGATTTTCCCATTCTCTAGGACCAGCATTGGAGACCATGCCTGCCTGGTTTAAATTTGCACCCAGATTAGTATAGTCTCAGACATTGGAGGAATGCTAAGCACAGTTGGAAGGTCAATATTATTCTCCACACCATCAGCAGAAGGGTCACCATCTTCTCTCCTATATCTCATACTCACTATATCACTGCCACTGTATTCTCCTGTCACCAAGACTCATGCTCTACCACTTTCATTATTACATGCAACATCTTCCATCACTGACTCATTCACCCAAAATCCCAACACCAACTCTGCAATTATTTCTGCTGCCTACTCACTCACTTGAGGCACTTTCCCACCAAACAAAATAAGTGTGCTATCCACATTCATCTCCCTTAGTACCCACCTTTTTATCAGTCCAGGAACAAATGAGACTCTAACAGTCAACAAGAAAGAGTCAGCAAGGTCAGTGGACTGTCTGACATTTAGCTCTTCACCTCTTACATGGAGAGCATCCTGACTCTGACCAATCCAATGGCTGCCTGACTATTTCCATGCTCCTGGACTGATATCAGAGACTGCCCTTGACTTATTCTGTCCCCACACCCTGAGCGAAGGCTATCTCCTTTGATTGCCTGAGGCTTGCTGACAACCATGACAAGCTTCCTGTCTTTGTATCAACACTAAATAGCATGGCAAGACAGAAGTCATATCAGCATGGTAGCTCTGGCTGAGGGTTTAAAGCACACAAAGGCAAGGCAATGGAACATTGGGATGTTATAAGCACCCAATAGGCTCAAAGAGACTGAATGCTGTTCAGGTAAAAAATGAGGTCTGCAGATGCTGGAGATCACAGCTGCAAATGTGTTGCTGGTCAAAGCACAGCAGGTTAGGCAGCATCTCAGGAATAGAGAATTCGACGTTTCGAGCATGAGCCCTTCATCAGGAATAAGAGAGAGAGCCAAGCAGGCTGAGATAAAAGGTAGGGAGGAGGGACTAGGGGGAGGGGCGATGGAGGTGGGATAGGTGGAAGGAGGTCAAGGTGAGGGTGATAGGCCGGAGTGGGGTGGGGGCGGAGAGGTCAGGAAGAGGATTGCAGGTTAGGAGGGCGGTGCTGAGTTGAGGGAACCGACTGAGACAAGGTGGGGGGAGGGGAAATGAGGAAGCTGGAGAAATCTGAATTCATACCTTGTGGTTGGAGGGTTCCCAGGCGGAAGATGAGGCGCTCCTCCTCCAGCCGTCGTGTAGTTGTGTTCTGCCGGTGGAGGAGTCCAAGGACCTGCATGTCCTCGGTGGAGTGGGAGGGGGAGTTAAAGTGTTGAGCCACGGGGTGATTGGGTTGGTTGGTTCGGGCGGCCCAGAGGTGTTCTCTGAAGCGTTCCGCAAGTAAGCGGCCTGTCTCACCAATATAGAGGCGGCCACATCGGGTGCAGCGGATGCAATAGATGATGTGTGTGGAGGTCCACCGCATCTCCTCCACTTCCCGCTCCTCCGCCCTTGAGCCCCGCTCCTCCAACCGCCACCAAGACAGAACCCCACTGGTTCTCACCGACCACCCCACCAACCTGCGCATACAACGTATTATCCGCCGCCATTTCCGTCACCTCCAAACGGACCCCACCACCAAGGATATATTTCCCTCCCCTCCCCTATCAGCGTTCCGCAAGGACCACTCCCTTCGTGACTCCCTTGTCAGATCCACACCCCCCACCAACCCAACCTCCACCCCCGGCACCTTCCCCTGCAACCGCAGGAAATGTAAAACTTGCGCCCACACCTCCACACTCACTTCCCTCCAAGGCCCCAAGGGATCCTTCCATATCCGCCACAAGTTCACCTGTACCTCCACACACATCATCTATTGCATCCGCTGCACCCGATGTGGCCTCCTCGAAATTGGTGAGACAGGCCGCTTACTTGCGGAACGCTTCAGAGAACACCTCTGGGCCGCCCGAACCAACCAACCCAATCACCCCGTGGCTCAACACTTTAACTCCCCCTCCCACTCCACCGAGGACATGCAGGTCCTTGGACTCCTCCACCGGCAGAACACAACTACACGACGGCTGGAGGAGGAGCGCCTCATCTTCCGCCTGGGAACCCTCCAACCACAAGGTATGAATTCAGATTTCTCCAGCTTCCTCATTTCCCCTCCCCCCACCTTGTCTCAGTCGGTTCCCTCAACTCAGCACCGCCCTCCTAACCTGCAATCCTCTTCCTGACCTCTCCGCCCCCACCCCATTCCGGCCTATCACCCTCACCTTGACCTCCTTCCACCTATCCCACCTCCATCGCCCCTCCCCCTAGTCCCTCCTCCCTACCTTTTATCTCAGCCTGCTTGGCTCTCTCTCTTATTCCTGATGAAGGGCTCATGCTCGAAACGTCGAATTCTCTATTCCTGAGATGCTGCCTAACCTGCTGTGCTTTGACCAGCAACACATTTGAATGCTAGGAAAGCAAGCAAAGAGCCCAGAGGTCCATCCTCATCCATTGTAGGAGCCAGATGCACTTGCATACAATCACAATGTCCTTATTTCAGTATTTCAATGATATCTGACAGTGCGATCCAAGATGCAGTGTTGGGTGTAGAAGCACCCTTGAAGTGAATTAAAAATGTTCATGACACCAGGTGCCAACATTTATGGATGTGAGATCTGTGGAGCAGTGCTCATGGAGTGTATCCTGAGATTTCAGTGCTCAGTGTCTAATATGGAGGTCCTTTGGAGCCAGCAGTGAGTTGCCAGGTATCTGATCTAGTTTCCAAGCCAAAACTTCTCCACATCTAGCTTGATTGATACATTTGGTCAAATGGGAGGCTGAATATTAATGAGGCCCATGTGCTGTGAATAAACCATTAAACATGTTACAATCCCTATTAATTGGCAACTCCCGATGTCAAAAATGGCCTAGCTAGATTCTCTCTCTGATTTTGCCACAAATCTTGCTGTCGGCCACATCGCTCAGACCATTATAAGATTCAACCCACTGGTTATAATGTTGCAATGACATTTTTTTCAAATGAAATAATGATGTTTCCATAGAAATCAATTGCAGCAATTTTCCCCTCATCAGTGTGCAACTATACTCCATCGCCAAGTTCACAATTATTCTGTTTTTTTTACAATCTTTACCGTTAGTTTTTTGCTATCCAGAAATCATTTTGGTTAATGTCACCAACCGTATCATATATCGCTGTCATACTGAAATGCTGCTACGACATATTCTTATCAACATTTGACTCCTGTAATATCATCTATTATCTCTTCCAATGCTTCTCTGTCATCCTTCTGCTGGGCTCATCTTCTGCTGTCAAGCTGCATTCTTTGGTTTAATTTCAACTATTTTAATGCAGTCAGTCACAACTGGCAGCTACACTGCATTCTGGACTGCTACTGCTCAGACCCCTAAATGTGCCTTAAGGATTTATCATGACCTCTCATCTTAGACATTGTCAAAATTTTAGTCCTTGGTCAAGTCATTTGCAAATGTATGTCGTTCCTGATTGATTAGACTTACAGTGTGGAAACAGGCCCTTCGGCCCAACAAGTCCACACCGACCCGTCGAAGCGCAACCCACCCATACCCCTACATTTACCCCTTACCTAACACTACGGGCAATTTAGCATGGCCAATTCACCTGACCCGCACATCTTTGGACTGTGGGAGGAAACCGGAGCACCCGGAGGAAACCCACGCAGACACGGGGAGAACGTGCAAACTCCACACAGTCAGTCGCCTGAGTCGGGAATTGAACCCGGGTCTACAGGCGCTGTGAGGCAGCAGTGCTAACCACTGGGCCACCGTGCCGCCTTGGTTTACTGATTTCTTAGAAATGTAGCTTGGGATTGTTTGCTATCTGAAAGGTGTAATATAAATGCCAATTGTTACTGCTGTTACAAATTGTTAAAATTCAATAGCCCAGATCTTCCAATTTCTAGATAGAGACTTGGCATAACCTGAAAGATGTACAACTGGACCTCTCAGAATTGGTAACCCTTCACTTCAGACTAATTGACCAAGAAGTTGAAACTTCGTAATTACCCAGCAGCTGGAACATTCTGAAAACATTTCTGGTCTGAGTTACAGTCAGAGACTTCAAAGGCTTCTGACTTACCATAATGGTCAGAAAAATTAGAGGAATTAAACTGATTCCAGGCTAACTCTAAAACTGTCCCCACAGTGGCTCAGTAATTAGCACTGCTGCCTCATAGCACCAGGGTCCCAGGTTCAATTCCAGCCTGAGGTGACTGTCTGTGTGGAGTTCGCACATTCTCCCGAAATGTGCATGGGTTTCCTTCGGGTGCTCCAGTTCCCTCCCACAATCCAAAGATGTACAGGTCAGGTGAATTGGCCATGCTAAATTGCCCAGAGTGTTAGGTGCATTAGTCAGAGGGAAATGGGTCTGGGTTGGTTACTCTTCAGAGGGTCAGTGTGGACTGATTGGGCCAAAGGGCCTGTTTCCACACTGTAGGGAATCTAATCTAATTACTCCATAAGACCATTAGGAACAGGATCAGTCTGTTCAGTTTCTCAAGTCTGCTGCTCGATTTAGTAGGATTGTGGCTAATCCAACATTCCTCATATTCAACTTCCTCCATTTTCCCATAATCCTTGATACCCCTACTGGTCGGGAATCTATCTATCGCAGCCTTAAATACATGCAAAAATACAAATATACACAATTCTCTCAACTCTCTGAGAGAAGAAATTGCTCTTCATCTAAGTTTTCAATTGATGCCTTGATATTCTAAGCCTATGCCCTCTGATCCTTAACTCTCCCATGAGGGGAAACATCTCTCAGCATTTACCCTTAAGAATCTCATACGTCTGAATGAGATCATCTCTCATTCTCGAAACTTGAATGAGAAGAGTTTAACCTTTGCTTATCAGACAATCCCTCCATACCAGGAAACATTCCTAATGAGCCTTCTTTGAACTGTCTCCAATGAAATTATACCTCTCCTTAAATAAGGAGATAAAAACTGTTCACTGTACTCCACATGTTAGCTCAACAATACCTTGTGCAGTTGCAATAAGACTTCCTTACTGTTCTACTCCAACTCTCTTGAAATAAGGGCCAATATTCCATCAACCTTCCTGAAACCTGATGTATGCTAGCTTTCTGTTTTATGCACGAGTACACTCAACCCTCTTTGTGTAGCAACTTCCTGCTGTTTTTCTCCATTTATATCAAACTCTGTTCTTTTGTTCTCTCCTCCAAAATCAATAACTTTACATTTTCCCATGCTCCTATTTGCATACTTTTTGCCCATTTTCTTAACCTATCAACATCTCTCCATAAACTGTTTGTATCCCTCTTGCACATTGACTTTGCATCTACTTTTGTGTTACCTATAAATTTGGCTACAATGCATTCACTTCCTTCCTCCAAGTCATTGATATATATTGCAAATAGTTGCAGTCTCGCACTGATCACTGTGGAACTGCCCTGGTATCGGGTCTCCAATCTGAAAAAGAACCATTTATCCCCATTTGCTGTTTTTTGCCGGTGAGCCAGTGCTCTATCCATGCTAATATACTACCTGAAAGACTGTGGACTTAATTTTTTGTGAGAGTTTAGACAGGTGATTGATGACCTCCAGGATTGTTACAGAAATATTGACATTTTTTTCAAGAGCATGGATGAAAACCCCAAATATGGAAACCAAGTTTAAACCTAGCTGGATTCTGCAATTTGCAAACTGCAGAGCTGTTATATGCAGTATCATGCAACCAGGCCTGGGACAATCAACTTTCTGTCAAACCAAGCAGGCCTAGAACTGTCTGGCCAGATGTGAATGGCTGCACTGTTTCAGAACAAATGGTTGTTTACACCTCCTGTGGACCTACTTTGTTAGGAAAACGCTACATAGACTTGGTGAAACTCAGCTCAGTAGAAGGCTAGAGAAATAGAGTGAGAAGGACAGCACTTGATAGATGAAGTTCAAAACCATGTTCTGTGACATCCAAATATGGAAAGTTATCACCTCATTGGATCTTCTTGCCACCACACAATACTAGTACTGAACACACACATCAGAATCTTCAAGAAGGGCACAATAAAAAGAGATAAAAGGGGCAACCTGGAGCCCCATCTCACTCTGCTTTTGCAACTTTTTCAAAGGCATCTCCAGAGAGCACTTCTCTGTGGCAACTGAGCTACACACTTCCAGCAACTTTCACCTCATGGTGAGCATCATCAGACAGACCAGAACCAGCCCTAGACAAAAGGGGAAGCCCAATCATGAACTACAGATTCTGAAACATCACTTAACCTTCAAAGATCAAAGAACAACAACCTACCCCAACTTTATTTAACATTATTACCAATCCTTGCAGACAACAGTTCAAATACAGTGGTAGGGACCTGTGACAGGGTATAACAAATCCCCAGAGGTGTGTGTCAGAAGTAGATAGCAAGTGTAGGTTTTAGCCTGATAGCATTTGAAGGCTGTTTATTGAAGAATCCTGTGAAGAAACTGATAACATTTGATAGAGTTTAATTTAAGATAAAGTGTTCAAGAAAGTTGTATTGGATCTTCCTCTGACTCTTGTCCCTATTGTCTATTTCACTGTTTAACAGGAGAAAGTAAAGACTGCAGATGCTGGAGATCAGAGTCACGAGTGTGATGCTGGAAAAGCACAGCAGGTCAGGCAGCATCTGAGGAGCAGGAAAATTGACGTTTTGGGCATAAGTCCTTCATCTGAAAAGCCTTTCCTGAGGAACTGCTTAGGCCCAAAACATCAATTCTCCTGCTTCTCAGATGCTGCCTGACCTGCTGTGCTTTTCCAGCAACACACGTTCACTGTGTAACAGACTTGTATTTAAAAAAGGTTACTGTTAACTGATCAAGGCTGGTCAGGATACATTTACCTATCTTTTACTAGAAAACAAGGTGTCTCTACAAACACTTTCTGGAAGCCCAAATACAACCTATCCACTGGTTGACCATTATGCACTCATTCCTGATGAAGGGCTCCAGCCTGAAACGTCAATTCTCCTGCTCCTCAGATGCTGCCTGACCTGCTGTGCTTTTCCAGCAACACACCCTCAGCTCTGATCTCCAGCGTCTGCAGACCACACTGTCTCCATTATCCACTCTTGTTGATACTTCATCAAAAAAATTCTTATAAAATTAGTCAGAAACAATTTTCTCTCTCATGAATCCATGCTGCCTCTGTTTGATTAGATTATGGTTTTCCAAATGGTCTACTAGCTTCCTTATTTATTACTTCCAATGCATTTCTAATGCTCAAATAGACCCTGCTCTCCTGTAGTGACTGACTGATGAAATAACCTTTTATTTAACTTGTCAATATTATTCATAACTTTGAAAATCTTTACTGAACTATAGATGTTCAAACTAAATAGCTTTAGTTTTCTTGATTAAAACAAAAATTAATATTATTTACATGAATCAGTGCTGTATTGTTTTGATGGCTAAAAATTACCTTTGGATTTTCAGAAGTGCATGAGATATTTCAACTGTAACCTGAACAAAGTCTGTTAAAAAAAGTCTGTAATATGACTTCCACTTTCAAAGAAATTTTGTACAAATTCCTCCATTTAGATGATGAGTTATCTAAACTTCAAATTACTTGAAGTGGGCCATATTTTTTTTTCCAGTCAATCAAATGCCAAAATTATATTATGACAATGTCAAATTTGGTCAGTTTTTTTCTCGCTGTGCACTATCTACTGTAGTAGATAAATTCTGGATTGACATTAAATTTGATTAGGGTCAGGGGCCCAATTGGCCTCAGCAGGATTGTTATTGGCTCTCCAGGTGGTAAATGGACTGACTGCAGTGACCACAGAATTCCATCCAATGTAACTGCAGTACCAGAAATTGCTGGGTTATCTGCTGAATATCTGGGAGCTGTGTGAACAGGGCAAGCAACTGCATATCTCCTGACCTGCTATGTTGGATACTCATAGAATCATAGAGTCATAGACATGTGCAGACCCTTCGATCCAACTCATCCATGCAGACCAGATAACCAACCCAATCTAGTCCCACCTGCCAGCACCTGGCCCATATCCGTCCAAACCCTTTCTATTCATATACCCATCCAAATGCCTCTTAAATGTTGCAATTGTACCAGCCTCCACCATTTCCTCTGGCAGCTCATTCCTTCCACATACCACCCTCCGTGTGAAAACGTTGCCCCTTAGGTCTCTTTTATATCTTTCCCCTCTCACCCTAAACCTATGACTTCTAGTTCTGCACTCTCCCACCCCAGGGAAAAGACTTTGTCTATTTATCCTATCTATGCCCCTCATGATTTTATCAATTTCTATAACATCACCCCTCAGCCTCCGACGCTCCAGGGAAAACAGCCCCAGCCTGTTCAGCCTCTCCCTATAGCTCAAATCCTCCAACCCTGGCAACATCTTTGTAAATATTTTCTGAACCCTTTCAAGTTTCACAACATCTTTCTGATAGGAAGAAGACCAGAATTCCAACAGTGGCCTAACCAATGTCTTGTATAGCCACAACATGACCTTTCAGTTCTGTACTCAATACTCTGACCAATAAAGGAAAGCATACCAAATGCCTTCTTCACTATCCAATCTACCTGCAACTCCACTTTCAAGGATCCATGAACCTGCACTCCAAGGTCTCTTTGTTCAGCAACACTCCTGAGGACCTTACCATTAAGTATATAAGTCCTGCTAAGATTTGCTTTCCCAAAATGCAGCACCTCGCATTTATCTGTATTAAACTCCATCTGCTGCTTCTCAGCCCATTGGCCCATCTGATCAAGATCCCGTTGTAATCTGAGGTAACCTTCTTTATTGTCCACTACACCTCTAATTGTGTCATCAGCAAACTTACTAACTATGCCTCTTATGCTCACATCCAAATCATTTATATAAATGACGAAAAGTAGTGGACCCACCACTGATCCTTGTGGCACTCCACTGGTCACAGGCCACCAGTCTGAAAAACAACCCTCCACCACCACCCTCTGTCTTCTACCTTTGAGCCAGTTCTGTATCCAAATGGCTAGTTCTCCCTGTATTCCATGAGATCTAACCTTGCTAACCAGCCACCCATGGAAATCTTGTCGAAGGCCTTACTGACTTCCATATAGATCATGTCCACTACTCTGCGCTCATCAATCCTCTTTGTTACTTCTTCAAGAAACTCAACCAAATTTGTGAGACATGATTTCCCACGCATAAACCCATTTTGACTATCCTTAATCAGTCCTTACCTTTCCAAATACATGTACATTCTGTCTTTGAAGAACCAGAGAGTTTCAGAACTAGGAAGTGTCCAGCAATTATTTAAATCAGTGTTGAGTAAGACCAAAATGGGGAAGGAAAGAAAGTTTTGAATTCAGAGAGAGAAAGAACTGGCAGAAAAAGACAGTTAAAAAGTTTGTTATTCAACATCAGTTGAAAAACTGAAGAAATTTGATTGCACAATTGTAAAAGTTAATTCTCTAGGCTAGATAGGTTGAGTAATTAACACTTGTTACACCATCAAAATGATACACAGTAGAATAGGAAAATCCTCATTCTTACTGTTAAGTTTAGCTCCTATCTCTAGATTCCTATCGCCAATTCATATCATTCATTATATTTGAATCGTGAGTGAAACAACAAGATACTGCAGTTCCTAAAGAAGCAGGGTATGGCGACTTCTACTATTTCCCCATTTAATTGTAATTCTAGAAATTAGGCGAAGTCTTTTCTCTGGGGTAGGGAAGTCCAGAACTAGAGGGCAAATGTTTACGATGAGAGGGGAAAGATATAAAAGAGACCTAAGGGGCAACGTTTCATGCAGAAGGTGGTGCATGTATGAAATGAGTTGCCAGAGGAAGTGGTGGAGGCTGGTACAATTACAACATTTAAAAGGCATCTGGATGTGTATATGAAGAACTTAGAGGGATGTGGGTTGAGTGCATGCAAGTGGGACTAGATTGGGTTGGGATATCTGGTCGGCATGGACAAGTTGGACCAAAGGTCTGTTTCTATGCTGTAAATCTCTATGACTCTATGACTGTAATTGCTGTCTGATTTCTATACAAATAGAAATATTCCAATAATATGGCATGACTGATATTAAAACTTAACAAAAATGATTTTGAATTAAGAAATAACTGAAGATTGTCATGTACATTCGGTAACAAGGCAAGACATAATTGAAGCCCAACGTGTGTACTCCATTAGAATCACCGGTATGTATGATATAAGAAGGGGGGGTAAAACTAATTGATGCAGCACTGCTTTTTAAACATTCTTTGCGGAAATCTTGCCTCCTTCATATGTTAGAAATAAGATCAAGAATGCTGGGAAAATACAAAAATAATGGAAAAAAATGCAGAACCTCAACTTCAAGTAAAGTTCAGTGATTTTCCCTCAAATCCTAAATGGCAACTTCAGGCATTGAGCAGTGACTACTTTATTTCTATGCATTTTACCTTCTCACCTTACCTTCATGTGACTTCTAATTCTCCATTTCATCACCAAGAAACTGGACATTGCAAATTCCTGACATGTAAATCAGAGTTGATTGAAGCATGTTAAATGCTTACCCCAGCCATCATTCAACATTTTCATCCCTGAGCCTTCCATTGTTGCCAACTTCTTCCAACCAGGTGGCATGATGGGTCAGTGGTTTATACTGCTGCCTCAAAGTACCAGGGACTGGGATTTGATTCCATCCTTGGGTGACTGTCTTTATGGAGTTTGCACATTCTCCCCCGTGTTCTTCCACAGTCCAAAGATGTGCAGGTTAGGTGGATTGGCCATGCTAAATTGCCCATATTGTTCAGGACTATGTTGGTTAGGAGGATTAACCATAGGAGGTGTAGGCCAGGGGGATGGGTCTGGGTGGGATGACCTTCAGCGGGTCAATGGACTGAATGGATTGCTTCTACACTGTAGGGATTCGATGACCTTCATTCATGCAAGTCAACAAGGCCAACTACCAGCCTGACCATATCATCATGCCTACTGTCAAACCCAACACTCACACCACTTAGTCCCTTAACACTCTATTTTGTAATTCAGAGACACATATGATGCATGTTGGTGGAATATGTGGATAGGAGGCAGATGGCGTTCAATGCAGAGAATTATGAGGTGAAGCATGAAAGTACAAAGCATGTGAGGACACAGTATGATATAAACGGTGTGCAGAGTACACAGACCTGGGTGTGTATGTCTATAAGTCTTTAAGGACACGTAGAGAGAAGTGAGAACAAAGCATGCCGTATTCCAAGCTTCATGAATAGGAGTCTGGAATACAAGAGCATGAACTTATATAACACACTGATTTGGCCTCAGATGGAATATTGTTTACGGTTCTAGGTGCCACACTATGAGAAGGATGTGTCATGAGACACAGTGCAGGATAGGTTTAAAAGAATGGTTCCAGGGGAGAAAAAAATACTTCAATTTTGAGGAAAGGTTGAATAAGTTGGAACTGTTTTCCTTATGGAAGCAAAGGTTAAGAGATTTGATAGAAGTTTTCAAAATCTAGGGATGTGCTGAACAGAGTACGTAAGAGAAAATTGCATTATTCTTTGAAATGTCAATGTCACACCAGCAGCATGTACAGCAGTTTAAGTGGCAAGGGCACTTCATATGCTTCAAACAAGTTGCAATTTGAGAAAGTCAAATGGGAGCAGTCCATCATGGGGATCTGCAGCCAGTCAATCAGTGATTGCAGTCAGAACTGAAAACAAAACATGCTGGAAATCGCAGAAGGTCAGACAGCATCCATAACAAGAGAGTAAGCCAACATTTTGAGTCCAGCTGACTCTTCATGAGAGCCCTCAACTAAACTCAAATCTTTAGCTTGCTCTCTCTCCATAGTTCTTCCAGCAAGTTTTGTTTACAGTACAGATTCCAGCATCTGCAGTAACTTGCTGTCATAATGGTTACAGTCATAGTTTGTAAAGAGGCTTGTCTGATTCTAACCCAGTGGGTTGGCCATGGTCAGTCAAGCACTTGGTCCTGCCAGAATCTTGAAATAAATGTTCATATCATCCAGCTATTGTGTTTCTGTCAATCTCAAGGTCGCATGCATCTGGTCTGGGGATTACAGGCATTTTAGTCAGGGTGGGGTGGGCATATCAGCCTCAAATTGGACCAATTTCTCCTGTAATAAAACAAAGGGATTGAATGAGTATGACTGAAATCAACAAAAGAGCAATTAGCGGTAATGCATGGGTAGGAGAGTTTCAGAAGTGTGTGAAAGAAGGTAACGCAGAGTGCAGGAAAGTTTTGTAGTTTGGGAGGATGAGCTGGCTGAGAACCATTATACAGACATGATTCATATAGATAATGAGAATTATAGTTCACGAACCTTGGTGAGTTGAGCTTGCAGTGGCAGAATCAGTGTATGGTGAACCTCTGAGGGCGAAATACCAGAAGATCATTGAATTTCATCCTGCACAGCTGGGTGCCATACTTCATCATGATACAACACTGATCCAGGCTGTAATCTGTGTCCAGAATGGTTTGGTCATATGGCCTTATGTCCTTTGGTGGTCCATATGAAAAGTGACAGCTATTCTGTCACTCAACATCTAGAAACACTTCCAGGTCTCTTTGCTCTTTGGTGATAATGGTCAAAGACCACAATGGGATGACCAGTTCCAGGCTTGCAGCATCTAAAGTGATATGCAGCTGGCCTTCAAAAATGGCACCGATAGCATGAATGCCAGAAGATACCAGCAGTGCCAAGACAGGCGTACAATGGATCTCACTTGACAAAACACATTAAGTGAAAGTGAGAAAATTCTGCCTACGTTGCAAATGTGTCTGTCAGTTCATATTTTATACCAGATTCAGGAAAGTAAGGACCATCACAAACATATGTCAGCTTATGTGTCTACACACGCACACACACTCTGTCACTATCTCTGTCTCTCTGTCTCTCTGTCTCTCTCTCTCTCTCTCTCTCATTTTCTCACTATCTCTCTCCCTCTTCCCCTCACTGTGCTTCCAGCCTGTTACCTGCAGAGTGGAGAAGGAATATGTCCTCTCCGGAAATGACTAACCCAAAGCCACTGAAGTCTTGGCTTAGTTAATTGGATAAGGGCAAGACTTATGCCCCCCATCTGGAGAGACATAGACATCATCCACCACTCTAATTGGATGATAGCTCTATAATCTCACTAATATTCTGTTCACTTGGTGACCACAGCGGGGACTACAGCAGGCAGTCAGTAGAAAAACAAATGGAATACAGACTGCAGGTAAGTCAAGGGTGTCAGCAGGGCCTTGGCTGATAGAACCCAACAATGGGGGTGGGGGAGGGTTGGGGAATGGCTTGGAATGCCAGGGTATTAAAGGGTATAACTTGAAGGGAAACATGGTTTCCAATAGCTATAAAGAATCCAACAGGAGTTCTGCTTTTTGTCACCCCCCAAAGCCTCCTCCACCTGCTGCCCAATTCCTCCACTCTGCATGTGGCACCAACTCATCCAGTAAAAACTGCTGATCTGCCTACATGGTATGTTCATCCCCTGCCATTGGTAAAATAATGGCCAAGTTGGATTGAGGCACTAAGTGGCAAATGATTGACCATGAGGGTGTCTGTGCAAGCCAAGGATAGGAGAGCTACCCAACGCCTCTGCCATTCCTAATAAACATAGGGGAGTCTGCAGCTAATTTGCAGACAGGCTGCATTTTATAGGTAACTCCCTGTCTTCAAACTTGCCCACAGCGGATGGTAAAGATCTGTCTATTGTTACAAACCTTAGCTTCCTACACTCCTGCAAAATAATACTTTCTGTTCTGATATTCTCCCTGGATCTTTCTGCAATTTGCTATTTTTGAACATGCCAGACATCAGCTAGCAGGAAGTTTGACCAGTGGGAAAAGTTCTCCACACCTTCACAAGATGTAAACAGCACCATGGAGGATCGGTCTTTCCTTGTTTTAGTTTTCAGTGGCAAAACCACTAATTTACTCAGTAAACACCATGCTGGAGACGCTACCAGTGACAACATTCTGTGTTAAAATCAGAATGTGCTCAAGACATTACCGTTCAGTCACATTTGCTTTGCCTCTACGGAACTTTGTTTCTCATTTTTTGATTTCTGATACTCAGTTTTCTAAAAAAAAATGTTGCAAGGATTTTTAGTGATGTTATTATTATATTGTTTGAATATAACTTTTTTAAAAATGTAAAACAGATTTCCCACAAAAATACAGAAACATTATTTCTTGGTGTTTGAGACACTGCGGTTTTATATTTTTTTTAATTCAACCTGATTATGTATGTAATGATGCACATCCAAGACAAATGGAAGTTTAACCTTTATGTTCTACACCAGGGAGAGGGACAATCCCATTGCACCATAAGACCCCAAAGCTGCATTTTTATACTCTCTGCCGTCTCGGTGAAAGTGGGTACTGCAGATGCTAGAGATTAGAGTCAAGATTAGAGTGGTGCTGGAAAAGCACAGCAGGTCAGGCAGCATCCGAGGAACAGCAAAATCGATGTTTCGGGCAATAGCCCAGAATCAGGAATCATGTTTCTAGATGAAGGGCTTTTGCCCAAAACGTCAATTTTCCTGCTTCTCAGATGCTGTCTGACCTGCTGTGTTTTTCCAGCACTACTCTAATCTTGACTCTCTGCAGTCTTACCTAATTTATCAAATCTTCAAAGTATCAGTTAATGATTGAAAATGGTCAAAGTTTTTCAAAGTACAAAACTCTAAAAGATCATATTTAAATTCAAAAATTAAAATTACATATGAAGACAGCATAGTAAGATATAACTTAGCTTGAAGAAATTAAAGGGTGTGTTTTAACACAGCACTGTGTGCGAATTAATAATTTTGCACCATTAACCAAATTGCAAATAGCTATTGATAATGTGCCATTGCCACCATCCAATTGTTGAACTATGAGATGATTACTTAGCATATGATGACTTCATGGTGCGCCAGATTTTGCTGGAGCGGATGCTCACTAATTAAATTTCTTCGTGTGTGTCTAGCTTTTATTGTATTTTGGCCACAAAGCTGTTTGAAGTTTGAGTTGATCATAATGCAGTGAGGGCAAAAGAGCTTGTCGGATTTTCATCAATAAAAAAGATAAGTGAATCTTAACCAATGAGATGAAAGAATCGAGAAAGGAGGACTAAAAAGAGATCAAATAAATGTAGATTAATTCAATGTTAAACCAGCAATAAAGAAGAGAAATGTTAAAATATGGAGAAAGGAAGAAACGTAAGAAAAAACGTAAAATATGGTGTTTTTTATAATGTCCTGAAACAAGTGGCAATTTGAAAATGAAAACTTCTCAGTTGATTACTTCCTGGTTACAAGATACTCTTTGATTATTTTGTTAAAATTTTGTTCTATTGCTGTTAATTGCAAGACCACTTTGTAGTGAATATATTGAGTTGAGAGTGTGGTACTGGAAAAGCGTAGCAGGTCAGGCAGTATCTGAGGAGCAGGAGAATTAGCGTTTCAGGCAAAAGCCCTTAATCATGCAAGTTTTGCCCAATTCTCCTGCTCCTCGGATGCTGCCTGACCTGCTATGCTTTTCCAACACTCTTGACTCTAATCTCCAGCATCTGCAGTTTTCACTTTCATCTAGTGAATATAATGGTCAATTAAAGCGCAATTACAGCATTTCATGTAAATCACATGGAGGTTTAGGTGGGCTGTTGATTGCATGGGCTAATGGTGGAGCAGTGCAAATCAGCCAGCAATTTTATCAATTTGCATTGCATGTGTTAGATTTCTTACCCCATGAGTTGGTTTCTGACTTATGTATTAATTGTGTGTTGGTTCAATTGTTGCAACCATTTCAGCAAACCCTGGCACATTATGCTTTGATCTGCTTTAAATACTGAAGCAGAGTATGTGTATCAGAGGGCTCACATAATTCAGTTTTGATCTTTTCACATATGCTTGTCATATCTTCACTTTGATATTTTCCCCTTGTTACCTGGATCCTGACTCAGCAAAATTTTATGTGCATTTCTATCACTGAAAATATATCAAGGCCCTGACAGCACTGAAATTGTTCCCTTTGCAGAATGAAACCTTTCCCCTTTTCCCAATCGGCTACTGAGAGTACTGATTCTTGCTTACAGACAGTTCTATACCTGATAGCATTCATCTGATATCACAACTAACTTACCAATCTTGATATATTAATGAATGAAGAGACTTCAATGGGTTCATTCAATTATGGTAGAGCCAATTCTATCTTCGCCTGCCACATATATACATACGAATAAAAATTCTCAAACAGTAATCACTTCATGATGATCAACAGTGATAAACATATTGTTGTACAGAGTAATAGTTTTGAAAAGGTCCACGTTGGAGACTGCATTAAGTTCCACCCTATAATGTTACTACTGTGACTTAGAATTTGACATAGTGATTCAACAAACTCAAGTTTGATGCAGCTTCTTTATGCTAATAAACAGTTCATTAATTTTAAGCTCAATGAAGATGTATATTACTGTCTTATCAGATCATTAATGTGAGTGAAATGACAGTAAATTCAGCCTACAGAGATTAAACTACAAAATATTAAAGATAATAGAACACATATTATAATTCTTAATCCAGAAACCTCACTATTTAGCATGCACCTATATCTTATCAGAACTAAAAACAGGAGTTGGCCAATTAATACTTTCAACCTACACTATCATTTTTGATGATGTTAAAAATCACACAACACCAGATTATAGCTACCTGACAAAGGAACAGCACACCAAAAACTTGTACTTCTAAATAAACCTGTTGGAGTATAACCTGGTGTTATGTGATTTTTAATTTTGCCCACCCCAGTCCAACACCGGCGTCTCTACATCATTCTAGATTATGGCTGATGATTCACTTCAACGACATATTTCCATCTGCAGCAGGAGGTTCAACTACATGCAATGCCCATGGAACAGGTCAAGAGAGACAAGGTTATGCCAAGCTTTGAGAAAGGCAAGCCAGCCAAAGAAGAACTGACCTAGGAACAAAGAGTTATTGAACAATCCAGAGGCAACCAGGGAGCATTTTGTGGGGCTACCCAGCCTCGAGCTGGAACCGTGGAAGAAGAAGGAATCGTTTGAGATTAGCTATGATGGCAGAAGAAATATCTGAAAAGGACCAGTGGCCACTACATCAAAATAGGCAAGAAACAAATAGAAAAGAGCAAACATCTGACTGAGAATGTGATACTGTTGCTGGTATTTTGTTGAAATATGGCCAGACTAGAAAGTGAATTGGTTGAGAATATACACTTTGATCACTGAATGCATTTCACAATTATAAATGATTTACTTGCATGTCACAGAATGTTGCTTACTCCAGTTTCCATTCAGAACAAAATTCCTGGAAAGGATAGACCAGAGATACTTAAAGATTTCCAGGTTAGGCTCAGTCAGCAGTGAACAGTCTAGAGGGTGTGATCTATGTTGGGATCAATTACATAGGAAGAAAGAGAAATTAAGTCTTGCCATCATATTTTAAGGCATTAGGTAGGAAATTGAAAAACAGGACTTCAAAAGTAGCCATCTCTGGATGACTCAGAGTGCCATGTAGTAATATGTATTGGAAAAGAAGGCTAGTTCAGATAGCTTGCGAGACGGTGCAGAAAGGATGTTTTTAGATTCCTGATGCAATGTAATTTTTCTGGGAGAGAGAGAAAATGAACAAGTTAGATGAGTTTCATCTGAATAGGAAACATACCTGTGCGCTAATGCTGTTGGGGTGGCTTCAAACAACATTGCAGGGGAATGGTATACCAATGGTATTCCTGATGAAGGGCTTATGCCCGAAACGTCGAATTTCCTATTCCTTGGATGCTGCCTAACCTGCTGTGCTTTAACCAGCAACACATTTTCAGCTGTGATCTCCAGCATCTGCAGACCTCATTTTTTACCCAATGGTATACCAACAAGTACTTCAAAGAGGAGAGAAGCTGAAATGGGACTATGGGTTAAATTGCCAGTCAGTGAGTCTGGAAGACAGAGCAAACAGAGGATCTCATGTAGATTGATGTTCCACCCTGTTTTTTTTAATGAAAGGAAAGAATTTCACATTGCTAACAGGCAATTCCTATCAGGAATCCCTCAGAAATGTGGAGATGTACTTCCATTGTGACATTTCTTTCGTAGCTTTTTAGGTGGGAGGGTACTAGGACATAGGGTATTGTTGTGGTTCTGTTCGCCGAGCTGGAAGTTTTTGCTGCAAACGTTTCGTTCCCTGGCTAGGGAACATCATCAGTGCTATTGGAGCCTCCTGTGAAGCGCTGCTTTGATGTTTCTTCCGGTATTTATAGTGGTTTGTTCTTGCCGCTTCCGGGTGTCAGTTTCAGCTGTAGTAGTTTGTATGTGGGGTCCAGGTCGATGTGTCTGTTGATGGATGTTCTTGCCGCTTCCGGGTGTCAGTTTCAGCTGTAGTGGTTTGTATATGGGGTCCAGGTCTATGTGTCTGTTAATGGAGTTCGTGGATGAATGCCATGCCTCTAGGAATTCCCTGGCTGTTCTCTGTCTGGCTTGTCCTATGATGGTAGTGTTTTCCCAGTCAAATTCATGTTCCTGGTTGTCTAAGTGTATGGCTACTAGGGATAGCTGGTCGTGTCGTTTTGTGGCGAGCTGATGTTCATGGATGCGGATTGTTAGCTGTCTTCCTGTTTGTCCTATATAGTGTTTTGTGCAGTCCTTGCATGGTATTTTGTAAACTACGTTAGTTTGGCTTGTGCTGGCTATTGGGTCCTTTGTTCTAGTGAGTTGTTGTCTGAGTGTGGAAGTTGGCTTGTGTGCTGTTATGAGTCCTAAGGGTCGCAGTAGTCTGGCTGTCAGTTCTGAGACGCTCCTGACGTATGGTAGTGTGGCTAGTCCTTTTGGTTGTGGCATGTCCTCGTTCCATGGTCTATCTCTTAGGCATCTGGTGATGAAGTTGTGTGGGTATCCGTTTTTGGCGAATACCTTGTATAGGTGTTCCTCTTCCTCTTTTCGCAGTTCTGGTGTACTGCAGTGTGTTGTGGCTCTTTTGAATAGTGTCCTGATGCAGCTTCGTTTGTGTGTGTTGGGGTGGTTACTTTCATAGTTTAGGACTTGGTCTGTGTGTGTTGGTGTTCCCTAGCCAGGGAACGAAACGTTTGCAGCAAAAACTTCCAGCTCGGCGAACAGAACCACAACAATGGACACCCGAGCTACAAATCTTCAACCAGACTTTAAACATAGGGTATTATGTAATTAGGTAACCAGGATGGAATCTTTTCAGACAGTTCCAGGTTTAGAGGAATTGCCAAATGGAATCCTCATTTTTCCAAGTAAATCCTTTGGAGTGTGCAAAGGAATTCTGCAGGCACCCATGCCCAACTCCTCTCCACTTTGGAATAATAACTCTCTGTTCATTAGAAGATTGGGGCCATTACTATATAAGAAGAAGTGACTTTGGCTAAATGTAAGATATTATAATGCAATGACTCTGAGAAATACGATAGCTGAGTTGAAAGCAGATATGGGCACATGGAAGCATGAGAAATCGCTATGATCAAGATTTGGCTGGAAGGTAGGTAGGATTGACAGCTCAATATTCTTGGTTGTAAGGTATTCAGAAGAGATAGCAAGAGGAATAGAAGAAGGGGAAGGGGAAGGGGGACTTGTAGTATTGCAAATATGTTGTGGGTGTGTATTCTCAGCCCCCAATCAGAGAGAGACAGCAGATCAAAAATGAAATCAAGTGAACAAAGAGACATTGAAGTGCAGTTTGATAGTTCATTGAACATGGAGTCGCAGATAGATAGGATAGTGAAGAAGGCGTTTGGTATGCTTTCCATTATTAGTCAGAGTATTGAGTACAGGAGTTGGGAAATCATATTGTGGCTGTACAGGACTTTTGGAATATTGCATGCAATTTTGGTCTCCTTCATATCAGAAGGATGTTGTGAAATTTGAAAGGGCTCAGAAATGATTTACAAGGATGTTGCTAGGGTTGGAGGATTTGAGCTGTAGGGATAGATTGATAGGTTGGAGCTGTTTTCCCTGGAGCGTCAGAGTCTGAGGAGTGACCTTATGGAGGTTTTTAAATCATGAGCGGCATGGATAAGGTAAATAGACAAGATATTTTCCCTGGGGTGGAGGAGTCCAGAACTAAAGCAATATGTTTAGGGTGAGAGGGGAAAGATATAAAAGAGACCTAAGGGGCAACATTTTTACACAGAGGGTGGTACGTGTATGGAATGAGCTACCAGAGGATATGGTGGAGGCTAGTACAATTGCAATATTCATATACCTGGATGGGTATATGAATAGGAAGGGTTTAGAGGGATGTGTTCATGTGCTGGCAGGTGGGGCTAGATTGGGTTGGGATATTTGGTCGACATAGGCAAGTTGGACCAAAAATAGACAATAGACAATAGACAATAGGTGCAGGAGTAGGCCATTCTGCCCTTCAAGCCTGTTTCCATTCTGGACATCTCTATGACTCTAAGTTTGGAAGAAATGTCAGAATAATAGGTAGTAGCAGTTGGGGATTTTAACGAATCAAATACTTTGAAGATAGTTTTAATAGGCAACATAGGGAGGGTACAAAATTTTTAATTAGATCCAGGAAACATTCTTTAACCAATTCATAGAAAGCCCAACATGAGAAGGGGCAGTTTTGAATATAATATTTGGAAATGGGGTCAGGCAGGTGGAAGTAAGGAAGCATTTTGAAGTTAATGACTGTAACTCAGTTGGGTTTAAAATAATTATGGTAAATTATAAAGATGTACTGGGAAAGTAAGGAAAAAATAAGGAAAGTGCAAAAATAAGAAAAGGTTAATTTTGCTCTGATACTGTTTGGAATGAGTGGATGGGGATAGCTACTTGCAGATAAAACAATATCTGAACGTTGAGAGATATTCAAAAAGGTAAAAAAGTAAGTGCAGAGGACAAATATGCTTCCTGAAAGACATGTGTGGGAACAAATCCAAAGACCATGAATGTCAAGCAATCTCACGTTTAGGATTAAGAACAAAAAGTAAGTTTATGGCAGAAGCCAAGTCTTCAGTACAGCAGTGTCCCTAGATGAATATAAAAAGTATAATGGGAATTAAAAAATAAAATTACAAAAAACAAAAAGTGTGTATAAGAAAACATTGACAGTTAGAATAAGGAAACCACAAAAGAATGTTTAAATGTGTCAATAGCAAGCAAGTAATTAGGGAAATCTAGGGCCTATGATGGAATACTCATGTGTGGATCTGGGAGACAGGGGCACAGCCTCCAATTCAGACTTTGCATTGACCTTCACAATAAGAAAGAACAACTTAGGTATAGCCATCAGGGTTGAGGAATGTGAAATATTAGAAGAACTTATCATAGAGAGAAAGGAGATCTGAGCAGGGTTAGCAGCCTTAACAGTGGATAAATCTGCAGGTTCAGATGAGATATTTCCAAGGTTATTCAGAGAGAGAAGCGAAAATATTTTAGGGGCCCTGGCTGTAATTTTTAAATCTTTTCCTGCGACACGTGAGGTGTCAGATCAGTGAAGGTTTGCTAACATTGTCCCCTTCTCATAAAAGAGAGGAAAGAGAGACTAGGAAATTACGGGCCAATCAGTATAACCCGAGTGGAGGGGATGTTATTAGAAATAATTCTGAGAGGCAGAGTGTTTCTGCACTTGAAGGGTAATGGATTAATCAGGATAGTCAGCATGGATTTGTAAAAGGAAGGATGTGTTTGACAAAAATGAACTTTTTTTGAGAAGGTAACCAGGAATGTTGATAAAGGCATTTACCAGAATGTTTCCAAGAAAGAGAAAATTCAGATATGAGGATAAATTGAAGAAGTTGGGATTGTTCTCCTTGGAGAGAAGATGACTTAGAGAAGATTTGATAGACATTTTCAAAATTATAAGTGCCTGGACAGAATAGATAGGGAGAAGCTGTTCCCATTCATAAAAGAAAAAAAGAACGAGAGGGCATAGATTTAAAATGATGTGCAAATGAATTAAGGTGTGAGAAAAAAAACTATGTTTCACAAAGTGAGCAGTTAGGGTTTAGAATGCACCGTTCGGAAATGTGGAGGAGACCTGTTTATTTGAGGTCATCAAGAGGATATCAGAGGATTATTTGTACAGGAATGGTGTGCAGGGATATGGTGATTGATGCTAGATAACAGAGCCAGTATAAGCTGAGTTGAATGAATTCCTTCTGCAGCATTATAATTCTTTGATTCCATGATTATGTAATGTGTGTGATATGGTCTATAGGGATTTTTGCAAGGCTTTTGATAAGAGCTGTCATGGTCAAGAGAGTACTCATGGCTTCCAAGACAACAATTGGCTGAGAGACAGGAAGCAGAAGTTGATGTGGGAATGCTGTGTGATCAGAAGTCTGTTTTGCACGGGTTTCACAGGACTCGGAACGGACTCCCTTGCAGTTTGTGCTGTCCATTAATGGAGTTGGTGACTGCTCTCACACTGAAAGGATGGTCTACAGACAAAACCTCATGTTATATTTGTGTCAGATTCCTCTGTGTTCCTTAAACTTGAAAGTTTTCTGGGAAAACCCTCAATGCACCCACTATTTCATTTTGTACGTCAATGAGCCTTTTTCTGTAGGAAATTCAAACTCGTCTCTTGACAATTTGGCTGATCTGACAGCAGCACTATCATTGTCCTGTGCCTCAGCTCCAGGCCACACATACCCACTATCTTGCCATGGGAAGATTCTACCTCCAAGCTACCTTCCATTGAGTGCGCAGCACATTTGTCTGAGCTGGTGGCTGCAAGGGTGAGAATTTCTCTTCTTCATCATTGTCTTCCACTGCTTACTCTTCCTCCACTTCCTGGACAGAGGCAGTTCTCAGAAAAGCTGAAGGAAGAAAGGGACAAGGGTAGACTTATGGTGAAGGGAGTGAAGGAAAGCAAGAGGTGCATGTCTTTACCTCATAAACCAGACAGTGGCACAGTGGTTAGCACTACTGCCTCACAGCACCAGAGACCTGGGTTCAACTCCCGACTCAGGCAACTGACTGTGTGGAGTTTGCACGTTCTCCCTATGTCTGCGTGGGTTTCCTCCGGGTGCTCCGGTTTCCTCCCACAGTCCAAAGATGTGTGGGTCAGGTGAATTGGCCATGCTAAATTGCCCATAGTGTTAGGTAAGGGGTAAATGTAGGGGTATGGGTGGGTTGCGCTTCGGCGGGTCGGTGTGGACTTGTTGGGCCGAAGGGCCTGTTTCCACTCTGTAAAGTAATCTAAAAAAAGAGATTGTGGGTTGAGCGGGATGTGGAGTGTGAGGATTAATGATGAGAATACAGTCATTGTTCATGTTCTGCCCTGCCACTGGACATGACCTCAGTAATGACTGTTCTAATGATGGAAAGTTCCTTTTCCAAGCAAACCTGCATCTCTATCTGCCCCTTGCCATATGAATGTTCCTGCTGCTGGTTATGTACTGCTTCTTCCTACAAGGAAAATGTGTCAGTGGACATGGTGCAATGTTTTTGAGTTATTGGCTGTATTGAATGTTTGTTATGCCCGAAACGTCGAATTTCCTGTTCCTTGGATGCTGCCTGACCTGCTGCGCTTTTCCAGCAACACATTTTCAGCTCTGATCTCCAGCATCTGCAGGCCTCACTTTCTCCTGAATGTTTGTTTAACCTGGGTCTGAGGTTTGCAGTGTTGCACAGTTTGCAAACGTAAGGTGAAGCTACTCATCTGATGTGTGAGTCTTGATGATTGTTTTTATATGAATGAAGTGAGAGAGGTGAATTGAGAAATGGGTGGGCTAGTGATTAAGAAACAAGGTCATGGTATTTCAGATAAATTTGATCACATGTGTGATCTTAGCAAATAGATCCTTGGGCTACAGTTGCACTGACCATAAAAGCTATCTTAATGCTTGTCTGGAGGGTATGAATAAAGGATGTGTTTTCATTTCCTGCATTGAGGGTTGCAGTGCTGTATTTGAGAACCTTGGTTCACTGCATTTCCATACATTATAACAAGTTTTCCTGCAGCTCAGAACGTATGTTTTAAGACACGAAGGCTGTCTTTCAGTCACTTAGTTAAGAATCACACAACACCAGGTTATTTGGAAGTACAAGCCTTTGGAGGCATCTCCACATTTCAGTCACTTAAATTTAAGTGTGTAGCCAATTAATAAAGCATTTCTTGTTGGATTAATCAATTAAATTAGCAGACAATATGAAGTTTTCCTCACCCATAAATTAAACAGGAGTGGGTTAATGGTTTATTGCAATTCTTGTTCCTTTTTCGGGTGCAAGTGAATTTTGTCCCTCACCACAAGTCTAGTACAGATATTTTCTAATCCCCCAGGTCAGAGATGTTGTTACAGATCTCCAGAGCTGGTGGAACTCTCACCTACCTAGCCCAGTGGTAGGGACACAATCTCTTGCCAAAATTCAGTAGACATGACCTTGTTTAAATTTCTGTTCAGGACATATTTGTTGAGAAAATGAGCAATTAAGGTTTTGAAATGTAAACCGTGTAAGTCTGGATTGAGTTAGTTGTGAGTGAGAGTGTTTGTCTTGTCAACTTCAAGATCACCTCTCTTTTTTTTAATACTGTATCAAGCGCTTGCACAATCACAGCAGCTAATCTTCAAGATTCGAGGAGCATTGGAAAGGCTTGCTGCAGAGATTGAATCTGCAGGAGATGAGTTTTTAATCTTCAAATCATAGCATACAGTGGATTTTTAAAATTTTAATATTGCATGCTGAAAAAGTTTGTAACAACAAAGCAATATAAAAGAGTTTGTCTGCTGTCACTGATGTTGATTTTGCAGTACAACCCCCTCTGAACTCATAACTGCGTGAAATCTGAAGTGCACAATTCAGTATGTGTTTACACTGCCAAGCTCTGCTGCAGCAATTCCCTTTCATTGTACCTCTCATCACCACTCCAAAGCACAACATAAACTCGGGTCAAACTCTTTGGATTCCTTTTGACATGCACTAAAACAAATGCAAACTGATGTATTGTATGAACACCTACAGATGTTTAGTGCAGGGTCTAACAGAGTGAGTTATTTTCACACTTAAAGTTCTTAATAGAATTGGTGGGCGAGAATGGTGGGGTGTGGGGTTTGGAGTAAATCTGTGAAGAACAGAATGATTATTATGTGCCTGTTCCTCATGGATGTTGAGATCAACCTTGCCTGTGATCAGACTTAAAGAAGGAGATACAGCAGTTATGACTGCTAACTCCTGCTAATGACCTTATGCCCTACTGTTGTAGTCAGCAAGATCAGCTTCCTAAAACAGTGGGGCATGAGATAATTAGCACTCATTGAAGGAAAAAAATGTTCTTGTCAATGAGCTTTTCTTATCGTAAATATGTCTGAACACTGTTGGAATACTTGAAGGAGTTTCCTGCCTCTCAAACTCAACATCTCATTAATTAGTGAAGAAAATCTAACGATGAATAACGAACACTTCAGTTCTTTTCTGTGATATTTATTTTGCATTTTACTCAATGAGTCATAAATGAAAATATTGAGATAACAAACTGTGACCATCAGTTTGATAGTTTGGAAGTTTGGATATGAATACCTATACTTTCAGCTTGTTGATTTTCATTAAGTATAAGGTAAGAATATCTTTTTGGGAAGAAAATGGTTTTCAAGGGAGTCTTATTTAATTATTGAGCTTTATTGACAACAATACACTTGCTCGGGTAATGCTTATTTTATAGTTTATGGCAGTTTTTAATGATCACATCTGAATTAATTTCTCTGGATTTGGAGTCTATATGGCCATTATTCCTGTGTCCGTGTTCGTGGGTAGAAAATAAGGGATTGATAGCTTATGTGCTAATAACACTGGAACCTGAGGAAAAAAATGTTCTGATGGTATACTGTTATGTCTTTGTGAATGATGTAAGTAGTTAATAAATCTTTATCATGATGCAGTAGCATGGTTTACAATTCACACTGGGGGTGGTAATGGGACAAGCAGTATTATCTCCACACTATTAATCCACAGACCTAGGTAATAACAGATGATAGAATTCAATTTTTTCAAAAGAAAATTTGGAATTCAAAGTCTAATGATAACCATGAGTCAAAACAACAGCAGTTTTTAAAAAAAAGGGAGAGTACAGACAAAGGAAGGTTGGTGCAGGAGCAAGAGAAAGAGAAAAAAATTGACACCTCAGTGAACCATGTTCAACTACTGCCTTTGATGTTTGAATTCATGTATCACTGGACATCAGAGTGCGTCTGGGAAAATTAACAAACAGTGAAATTCACAACATCACAGAAACAGATAAGTGAATAGTTTTATGTATGGCTACAGAAAGTCTGCAATCATAAGTAGAGTGGGTTCTTTCTTGATTATATGTTTTTGAGATAAGCCATAACTATTAATTTAATCTGGAGCAGTGTTTTGTAGAGGAATAAGATTGTGTTATTTTCTGGATCTGTAGATTGTGAAGGAGCAAAAGTGGCCTTTAGTAGAGTGATATGCGCTTCTTGATTAGAGTGGTGCTGGAACAGCACAGCAGGTCAGGCAGCATTCAAGGAGCAAGAAAATTGACATTTCGGTTAAAATCCCTTCATCTCTCCGATGTGTGCTTCTTGTCAGATGTGGAAGTTAAAGGAGAGTTCACAGGTTACTGTGGATTATATCTGCAATAAATGCTGTTGGATGCGAATTCTATCAGATCGAATGGATCGGTTGGAGAGACAGTTAGAGGCAATGAGGAATTTGCAACAGCAATGGTATGTGATGGATGGCAGTTATAGGAAGGGGGAAAAGTCACTAATACAGTCACATAGATGGTTTAACCCCAGGAAAGGTAAGAGAGGTAGGCAGTTAGTGCAAGAGTCTTCTGTGGCTATCCTCAGTTCAAGTTTTCCTGATGAAGGGCTCTGGCCCGAAACGTCGAATTTCCTGTTCCTTGGATGCTGCCTAACCTGCTGTGCTTTAACCAGCAACATATTTTCAGCTCTATCCTCAGTTCAAACAAGTATGCTGTTTTGGAAAATGTAGGGGGTGATCGATTCACAGGGGAACGTAGCATCAACAGCCAAGTTTCTGGTATTGAGACTGGCTCTAATGCAATGAGGGGTACATCGGTTTCCAAGAGATCAATTCAGTCTAGTCCGAGGTACTGCTGTGGCCAGCAGCGAAAAATTCCTGGTGCCAGGATTAAGGGTACAGAATGTTCTCAAGGGGGAGAGGGACCAGCAAGAGGTCATTGTCCACATTGAAACCAATGACATAGGAAGGGAAAATGTTGAGATTCTGAAGGGAGATTACAGAGAGTTAGGCAGGAATTTAAAAAGGAGGTCCTCGAGAGTAGTAATATCTGGAATATTCCCGGTGCTATGAGCTAGTGAGGGCAGGAATAGCAGGATAGAGCAGATGAATGCATGGCTGAGGAGCTGGTGTATGGGAGAAGGATTCACATTTTTGGATCATTGGAACCTCGTTTGGAGTACTTGCATGGAGATTTGCAAGAGCTGCTTGGGAGAATTTAAATTAGTTAGGTGGGGGGAGGGTGGGGTGGACCCAGAGAGATAGTGAGGAAAGAGATCAATCTGAGTCTGGTACAGTTGAGAACAGACATCCGTCAAACAGTCAGAGCAGGCAGAGACAAAGTAGGACTAATAAATTAAACTGCATTTATTTCAATGCAAGGGGCCTAACAGGGAAGGCAGATGAACTCAGGGCATGGTTAGGAACATGGCACTGGGATATCATAGCAATTACAGAAACATGGCTCAGGGATGGACAGGACTGGCAGCTTAATATTCCAGGATGCAAATCCTGCAGGAAGGATAGAAAGGGAGGCAAGAGAGGAGGGCGTGTGGCATTTTTGATAAGGGATAGCATTACAGCTGTACTGAGGGAGGATATTCCTGGAAATACATCCAGGGAAGATATTTGGATGGAACTGAGAAATAAGAAAGGGATGATCACCTTATTGGGATGTATTATAGACCCCCGAATAGTCAGAGGGAAATTGAGAAACAAACTTATAAGGAGATTTCAGCTATCTGTAAGAATAATAGGATAGTTATGGCAGGGGATTTTAACTTTCCAAACATAGACTGGGATGGCCATAGTGTAAAAGATTTAGATAGAGAAGAACTTGTTAAGTGTGTACAAGAAAATTTTCTGATTCAGTATGTGGATGTACCTATTAGAGAAGGTGCAAAACGTGACCTACTCTTGGGAAATAAGGCAGGGCAGGTGACTGAGGTGTCAGTGGGGGAGCACTTTGGGGCCAGAGACCATAATTCTATTAGATTTAAAATAGTCATGGAAAAAGATAGACCAGATCTAAAAGTTGAAGTTCTAAATTGGTGAAAGGCCAATTTTGATGGTATTAGGCAAGAACTTTCAAAAGCTGATTGGGAGCAGATGTTCGCAGGTGAAGGGACGACTGGAAAATGGGAAGCCTTCAGAAATAAGATAATGAGAATCCAGAGAAAGTATATTCCTGTTAGGGTGAAAGGAAAGGCTGATAAGCATAGGGAATGCTGAATGACTAAAAAAATTGAGGATTTGATTAAGAAAAAGAAGGAAGCGCATGTCAAGCATAGACATGACCACCCAACTCCTGTACTAAATACTCTGACCAATAAAGGAAAGTATACCAAATGTCTTTAAAAAGTATAAAGGCAGTAGGAGTATACTTAAGAGGGAAATCAGGAGGATAAGAAAGGGACATGAGATAGCTTTGGCAAATAGAATGAAGGAGAATCCAAAGGGCTTTTACAAATACATTAAGGACAAAAGGGTAACTAGAGAGAGTAGGGCCCCTCAAAGATCAGCAAGGTGGCCTTTGTGTGGAGCCGCAGAAAATGGGGGAGATACTAAATGAGTATTTTGCATCAGTATTTACTGTGGAAAAGGACATGGAAGATAAACTGTAGGGAAATAGATGGTGACATCTGCAAAACTGTCCATATTATGGAGGAGGAAGTGCCGGACGTCTTGAAACATATAAAGATGGATAAATCCCCAGGACCTGATCAGGTGTACCCTAGAATACTTCAGGAAGCTAGTGAAGTGTTTGCTGGACCTCTTGCTGAGATATTTATATCATTGATAGTCACAGGTGAGGAGCCAGAAGACTAGAGGTTTGCAAACATGGGTGCCACTGTTTAAGAAGGGTGGTAAGGACAAGCCATAGAACTATAGACCAGTGAGCCTGATGTCGGTGGTGGGCAATCTGTTGGAGGGAATCCTGAGAGACAGGATGTACATGTATTTGGAAAGGCAAAGACTAATTTGGGATAGTCAACAGGGCTTTGTGTGTGGAAAATCATGTCTCACAAACTTGATTGAGTTTTTTTGAAGGAGGAACAAAGAGGATTGATGAGGGCAGAGCAATAGATGTGATCTACATGGACTTCAGTAAGGCGTTCAACAAGGTTCCCCATGGGAGACTGACTAGCAAGGTTAGATCTCATGGAATACAGGGAGAACTAACCATTTAGATACAGAACTGGCTCAAAGGTAGAAAACAAAGGGTGGTGGTGGAGGCTTGTTTTTCAGACTGGAGGCCTGTGACCAGTGGAGTGCCACAAGGATCGGTGCTGGGTCCACTCATTTTCATCATTTATATAAATGATTTGGATGTGAGCATAAGAGATATAGTTGGTACATTTGCTGATGACATCACAGTTGGAGGTGTAGTGGACAACAAAGAAGGTTACTTCAGATCACAACAGGATCCGATGGGCCAATGGGCTGAGAAGTGGCAGATGGAGTTTAATTCAGATAAATGCTAGGTGCTGCATTTTGGGAAAGCAAATTTTAGCAGGACTCATACACTTAATGTTAAGGTCCTAAGGAGTGTTGCTGAACAAAGAGACTTTCGAGTGCAGGTTCATAGCTTCTTGAAAGTGGATCGCAGGTAGATAGGATAGTGAAGAAGGCATTTGGTATGTTTTCCTTTATTGGTCAGAGTATTGAGTACAGGAGTTAGGAGGTCATGTTGCAGCTGTACAGGACATTGGTTAGATCACTGTTAGAATATTGTGCGCAATTCTGGTCTCCTTTCTATCAGAAAGATGTTGTGAAACTTGAAAGGGTTCAGAAATGATTTATAAGGATGTTGCTAGGTTTAGAGGATTTGACCTATAGGGAGAGGCTGAACAAGCTGGGGCTGTTTTCCCTGGAGTGTGGGAGGCTGAGTGTTGACCTTATAGAAGTTTACAAAATTATGAGAGGCATGGATAGAATAAATAGACAAAGTCTTTTCCCTTGGGTGGAGGAGTCCAGAACTAGAAGTCATAGGTTTAGGGTGAGAGGGGAAAATATAAGAGACCTAAGGGGCAACATTTTCACACAGAGGGTGGTACATGTATGGAATGAGCTGCCAGAGGAAGTGATGGAGGCAAGTACAATTGTAATATTTAAAAGGCATCTGTGATGGGTATCTGAATAGGAAGAATTTGAGAAGGATATTGGCCAAGTGCTGGCAGGTGGAACTAGATTGGTTTGGGATATCTGGTCAGCATGGACAAGTTGGACCAAAGGGTCTGTTTCCATGCTGTACATCTCTATAACTCTATGACTCTCCTGTTGACACTCAGCAAAACCCATCTGTTTCAATAATATCCATTAGGGAAGGAAATCTGTCATCCAGACTTGGTCTTGCCTACATGTGACTCCAAACTCACAGCAAGGTGTTTGACTCTCAACTACCCTCTGAAATGGGCTTACAAGCAGTCAATCAATTGTAACAATCACTCAAAGAGGAATGAAACCTCTGCACCATCAGACATCAACCTAGGTATCGGAAACGGCAATGGCAAAAGAAACAGCCTTGCTCACCCTGCAAAGTCCTCCTGACTAACATTTGGAGGTTTGTACCAAAATTGGTAGAGCTATCTCACAGGCTAGTCCTACAATTAGTTGACACAATCAAATTCATGGAATTTTGCCTGTCAGTCAATATACCAGACATCACCAGCCCAATCCCATGGATAAGTCAGGTCCCAATGGCTGGACAGACCCAGCAGAGGCGGAAGGACATGGTGTACAGTCAGGAAGGAGTTGCCCTGTGAGGTAGAAACATTGACTGTAGACTCCACAAAGTTTCAAGGTATTTGGTCAAACATGGACAAGGAATCCTCCTGCTGGCTGCTGCATACCATCATGAAGGGCGTAGATGAGTTGAATTGCTAAATCCTTTTCCCAGGGTAGGTGAGTCCAAAACTAGAGGGCATAGGTGTAAGGTGAGAGGGGAAAGATTTAAAAGAAACAGAAGGGACAATTTTTTCTCGCAGAGGGTGGTACATGTATGGAATGAGCTGCCAGAGGAAGTGATGGAGGCTGTTTCAATTACAACATTTAAAAGTCACCTGGACAGGTACATGAATAGAAAGGGTTTAGAGGGATATGGGCCAAATGCTGACAAATGGGACTAGATTAATTTAGGTATCTGTTCAGCATGGATGAGTTGGACCAAAAGATCTGTTTCCATGCTATACATCTCTACGATTCTTTGGCTCTATGATTTTAAGACTCAGTACTTCATAAATGTTGAACAACACATGACAGAAACACTGAAGGTGGCAACAGTGCAGAATGTACTCTGGTTGGGGGATTTCAGTGCCCACCAGCAAAAGTTACTTAGCAGCAGTACCAGTGATGGAGCTAGTCAGGTCCTAAAGGACATAGCTACTAGACTGGGTCTACAGTAGATGATGAGGGAAACAATAAGAGGGAAGAATATACTTGACCTTATCCTGACTAATCTGCCTGCCACAGATGCATCTCTGCATTAGAATCACCAACACATACTCCTGGCATAGTTGGCGTGAACTAGTTGGACGGAAGGGTCTGTTTCCATGCTGTATGACTGTCCTTATATTGATAAAACCTCACTTTATGTTGGGTAGCACTGTCACTGAGCTAAATTGGACAAACTTCAAACAGACCTAGAAACCCTGTAGGCTATTAACAGCAGCAGATTCATACCTCAATATAATCTGTAATCAAGATGAACCCCCCACTCTACATTACCATCAAGCCAAGGAATCACTGCTGGTTCAATGAAGAGTGCAGGAGTGCATACCAGCAGCATCATGCATACCTAAAAATAAGGTGCCAGTTACTCGCTACAAAACAGAACTAATTGTGTACTGGACAGCATAAACAGCAACTGGTTATGCTAGGTGATTCTACAGCCAACAGACCACATCTCAGCTGTTGGTCTGCCCCACCAATCATGAATGATGGTGGACAATTAAACAATCCCATGGAGAAGGAGGTTCCACAAATATCGTCTTCCATAATAATGGGGGAGCCAATCACATCAGTACAAAATGTTAAGGTGAAGCATTACAACAATCTTCACAAGAAAGAGCCAATTGGATGATCCATCCTGTCTTCCTCCAGAGGTCTCCAGCATCAAAAATGCCAGTCTTCAGTTCGGCTCTGGATATTGCAAAGGCTATGTGCCCTGACAACATTCCAGCAATCATTTTTTTCTTTATTCATTCACAGGATGAGGGTGTCACTTACTAGGCAGCATTTATTGTTACATGCCTAATTTCCTGGGGGCAGTTTAAGACTCAACCACTTGATGTGGGTCTAGAGTCACATGTAGGCCAGTCCAGGTAAGGATACAGGCAGGAGGTTGGAGGTACACAGCAAGCTGGGCAGCATCAGAAGATGGAGAAATCAATGTTTCAGGAGTAACCCTTCTTCAGTCCTGAGTTTCAGCCAGCTGTTGTAGTGCATATAGATATGAATGATATAGTTAAGAAAAATGAGATGAGGTCCTACAAGTACAATTTAGAGAGTTAGGAGCCAAGTTAAAAAGTAGGACCTCAGAGATAGTAATCTTAGGATTGCTAATCCATGACTGAAGGAGAATTGTACCTGAAACATTGACTTCTCCATCTTCTAATTGTGCCTGGCTTGCTGTGTTCTTCCTGCCTCCTGCCTATCTACTTTGGATTCCAGCATCTGTAGTTATTTTTTTTGTCTCAGTCCAGGTCAGGATAGCAGTTTCCTTCTCTGAAGGGCATTAGTGAACCAGATGGGTTTTTCTGACAGTTGACAATGAATTCATGATCATCGTTCAATTCTTAACTCCAGACATTTTTCGAATTCAAATTCCACCATCTCCTATGGTGGGATTCCATCTTCGGTAACCAGAACATTACCTGGGTCTCTGGATAAACAGTCCAGTAATAATACCACAAGGTCATTTCCTCCCCAAAATTATGCTGAAGATGTGTTCCAGAACTTGATGCTCCACTAGTAAAGTAGTTCAAGTACAATTACATCACTAGCATCTACATGGCAATATGGGAAAATGCCCGGGTATGTTATGTAAACAAAAAGCAGGGCAAATCTAACCTGGCCAATTACTGTCCTGTCAGCCTACTCTCGATCATCAGCATAGTGTTTGAGGCATCATCAACAGTGCTATCAGGCTGCACCTGCTCAGCAATAGCCTTTTCACTGACGCCCAGTTGGGTGCCACCAGGAACACTCAACCCTTGACCTCATGGCAAACTTCGTTAAAACACAGGCAAAAGAGTTGAATTCCAGAAGTGACGTGTGAATAACTGGCCATGACATCAGGGCTGCATTTGACCATGTGTAGCATCATGGAGCCCAAGAAAATCTGGAGTTGATTAGAATCAGGTGAAACTCTGTAGTGGCTGGAGATATGCCAGAGTCATTGAAGATGATAGTAGTCATTGAAGTTCATTAATCTCAGCCCCAGGGCATCACTGCCGGGGTTCTTGAGGGCAATATTCTAGACCCAGCCAACTCCAACTGTCTCATCAATGGCCTTCCCTCCATCAGAAAGTCAGAACTAGGGATGTTCACCGAAAATTGCACAATGTTCAGCACCAGTGGTTACTCCTCAGATATTGAAAAAGTCCATGTTCAAATACAACAAGATCTGGACAATATCCAGGCTTGGGCTGAAAAGAAACAAGTAACATTCTTCCCAACTCAAACACCAGGCAATGACCTCTTCCACTAAGAGACAATTTATCTGCTGCCACTTGACATTCAAAGGCATTGCTATCATTGAATCCCCACTATAACTATCCTGGGGTTACCATTGATCAGAAGTTCAAGTTTTGCCTTGTACGTAATTGCTGCAGGAATACATCAGAATAGGATTATTGAAGTGAGTGACTCACCTCCTGATTCCCTAAAGCCTGTCCACCATCTACAATTAGAAATGTGATTTAATAATCTCCACTTGCCTGAATGAGTGCAGCTCTAACAGTACTCAAATACTTGACACCATCTAGAATAAAGCTTGATTGGTGTAACATCAACAAACATTCTTCACTGACACATACTAGCAGCAGTGCATACCATCTACAAGATGCATGACAAAGATTAACTGAAACTAATTAAACAGCACATTCCAAACCCACAACCGAGCAGCAGATATGTGGGAACGTTACCATCTCCAAATCTGTCACTATCCTGACTTGGAACAATATTGGCATTCCAATGCTGTTGAATCAAACTTTCTGCAATTCACTCCCTAATCGCTTTGTGGGTCTACCTTCAGCCCATGAATGCTGTGGTTTAAGGGCATTTAGGTGACCCTCAGTCCCACCGTATTAAAGAAACTTTCATCATGGGCCTGGTCACAATTATTTATATGTGGTAACAGTGATTTGTAAACTTTTCAGTTAGGATTCTAGCTGACCTTGATATAACCAGGGAAGTTAAAAGCTGCTAGCCTGGAGGAGCAAACTCAAGGAAGTGTCCAGAGCAATAACTTGAGCAATTAATCATTGTCAGAGTTCTGCTATTGCCAGCGAGAAGAACACAAAGTTATTGAGAACATCTTCCCACAGGACACTTGGAGCAAACCATATACTGGAGAAACTGGCAATACTGATTCAACCAATTCCAGACCACCTTCAGCCTCATTTAAAAGCCAGAAAAGAATCAAGTGCCAACTGCCAGGCCAATGTGTTTATCCCCTTCTCTTAATAAGATCAGAAAGGAGATTGAAGCCATTCCACACAAGGGAGTCATATCACAAATCACCAAGCCCACATCTTGCTTCTCTAGCTTGTTGCCTTGTACTTAAGTCTGACAGTTTGAATTTAAAACACCTATTCTGTTTCCATCTCAGTTTATTGCAATGTAGTTTTCTTAGACCTTCAGATTCCAATTTTTAAAGCCTCCTTTTCTTTGTGAGGACGTTATCGCCAATAAAATTCTGAAATATTAATCACAATGAGATATTCAAGTGGTGATTGTGATCAATAAGCACAGCTTAAGATAGAATCATTCAAATCATTCAGGAGATCTCAGACCTGTGTTATACAATGTGGGAGCTCAGAGATGTGGCTAAGGTCCCTGACTCATTCATGTGCAGAAAGCATGTCCAACTGCAGTAACACCACATGACGCCTCTGGAGCTGCGGGTAGACTCACTTTGCAGCATCTGTGATGCTGAGGAGGTCATGTATAGCACATTTAGTAAATTGGCCACATCGCAGATTAGGATTGCTGATGGAGAAAGTGAATGGGTGACCAAAAGGCAAAGAAAGAGCAGGAAGGCAGTGCAGATGTCCCTGCAGTCATCTCCCTCCAAAACAGAGGTAAAAACAATGACCGCAGATGCTGGAAACCAGATTCTGGATCAGTGGTGCTGGAAGAGCACAGCAGTTCAGACAGCATCCAACGAGCAGCGAAATCGACGTTTCGGGCAAAAGCGATACTATTGGAGATGGCTCACCAGAGGAAGGCAGTAGTAGCCAGGTTCATGGCACCATAAGAGTGAGAGAAAGAGTGAAAGGGCCATAGTCATATGGGGATTCAATTGTAAGGGGAATAGCTAATCAATTCTGTGGTCAAAAACAAGACTCCTGAATTGGGTGTTGTCTTCCAGGTGCATGGGTCAGGGATGTCTCAGATCAGCTGCAGAACATTCTGAAGTGGGAAGGTGAACAGCCAGTTGTCATGGTGCATATAGGCACCAATGATATCGGTAATAAATGGGATGCGGTCTTACAGCAGAATCTAGGGAGTTAGGAGCCAAGTTAAAAAAGTAGGACCTCAAAGGTAGTAATCTCAGGCTTGCTACCAGTGTCACATGCTAGTTAGAGTAGAAATGAAGAAATGGAAGAATAGGCAGGATGAACACATGGCTTGAGAGCTGGTGCAGGAGGGAGGGGTTCAGATCTTTGGAATATTGGGATTGGTCCTGGGGGAAGGTGGGACTATTGTAAATTAGATGGTCCACACTTGGGCCAGACAAGAACCAATGTCCTTGGGGGTGCTGTTGCAAATGCTGTTGGAGAGGGTTTAAACTAAAGTGATAGGGGGATGGGAACCAGAGGAGTAGGTTAGTGGACGGTAAGGAGGTAGTAACTAAAGCCTGTAAGGACTTGATTATAAAGTCAGCATGACTAACGGGAAGAGTAGGCAGGGAGCAGATGATGAATGCAAAGGGACTAGTGGTCTGAGGTGCATTTGTTTTAATGTGAGAAGTAGGTAAGGCAGATGAACTTAGGGTATGAATTAGTCCCTGAGAGTATGATGTTATTGCTATTACTGAGGCTTGGTTGAGGGGAGGACATGATTGGCAACTAAATATCCCAGGATATTGATGCTTCAGGTAGGATAGAGAGGGAGGTAGCAGAGACGTAGGAGTTGCATTACTGGTCAGAGAGGATATTACAACTGTGTTGAAGGAGGGCACTATGGAGGACTTGAGCAGTGAGGCAATATAGGCAGAGTGCAGAAATAGGAAGGGTGTGGTTACAATGTTGGGGCTGTAATGTAGGCCTCCTAACAGTGAGAGTGAGATAGAGGTACAAATACGTAAAAAGAATATGAAAAGATGGAGAAGCAACAGGGTGGTGGTGATGGGAGATTTTAATTTTCCCAACATTGACTGGGATTCACTTAGTGGTTAGAGGTCTAGATGGAGCAGAATTTGTAAGGAGCATTTTATAGAACAGAAAAACTCAGTAAGAGACCATAGTGGAGCAGGTGTTGAGGAATGAGCCCAGCCAGTAGTAGAAGCTTCTGTAGGCGATTACCTTGGGAATAGGGATAATTCCGTAAGTTTTAGACTACTCATGGACAAAGACGGGACTGGTCCTAAAGGAAGAATGTTAAATGGGGGGGGGAAGGTCAACTATAGCAAAATTCAACAGGAGCTGGGTAATGTAAGTTGGGAGCAGCTGTTTGAAGGTAAATCCATATTCGATATGTGGGAAGTTTTTAAGGAGAGTTTGATTAGAGTGCAGGACAGACATGTCCGTGTGAAAAATGAAGGATAGAAATGGCAAGATTAGGGAGCTATGGAAGACAGGTGAAATTGTGAGGTTAGCTAAGAGGAAAAAGGAAGCTTACATAAGGTCTAAGCGACTGAAAACTGATGAAGCTTTGAAAGAATATCAGGAAAGTAGGAGCAATCTGAAGTAAGGAATTAAGAGGAACAAAAGGGATCATGAAATATGTTTAGCAAATAGGGTTAAGGAAAATCCCAAAGCCTTTTATTCAAATATAAGGAGCAAGAGGATAACCAGAGAAAGGATTGACCCACTCAAGGACAAAGAAGGGAAGTTATGCATAGAGTCAGAGAAAATGGTGAGATTCTTAATGAGTACTTTGCTTCAGTATTCACTGGGGAGAGGGACAAGACGGATGTTGAGGGTAGGGATAGGTGTTGGATTACTCTCGGTCAAGTTGCCATAAAGAGGGAGGAGATGTTGGGTATTCTAAAAGGCATTAAGGTGGACAAGTGCCCGGGTCAAGATGGGATCCATCCCAGCTTACTGAGGGAAGAGAGAGAGGAAATAGCCGGGTCCTTAATAGATATTTTCGCAGCATCCTTGAACAAAGGGGAGATCCTAAAGGACTGGAGAATTGCTAACGTTGCCCGCTTGTTTAAGAGAGGTAACAGAGGTAATCCAGTTAGCTGTAGATTGATAACCCTGATGCCAGGTGATGTAGGGAATATGCTGGAGGAGGGATTGAGGAATAGGATCATTTGCATTTGGAAGAAAATGGGGTTATCAGTGATAGGTTAATACAATTCTTTGAGGAATTGACAAAGTTGATTGATGAGGGAAAGACTGTACATGTCACTTCCATGGACTTCAGTAAGGCATTTGGTAAGGTTCCCCATGGTAGACTGATGAAGAAAGTGAAGTTGCATGGGGTCCTGGGTGTACTAGCTAGGTGGATAGAGAACTGGCTGTACAGCAGGAGACAGAGAGTAGGAGTGGAAAGGAGTTTCTCAAAATGGAGAACTGCGACCAGTGGTATTCCACAGGAATCCGTGTTTGGACCATTGTTATTTGTGATATACATAAATGACCTCGAGGAAGGTATAAATGGTCTGATTAGCAAGTTTGCAGATGACACAAAGATTGGTGGAGTAGCAGATAGTGAAGGGGACTGCCAAAGAATGCAGCATAATATAAATAGATTGGAGAGTTGGATGAAGAAATGGCAGTTGGAGTTCATTCTGGGCAAATGAGAGGTGATGCATTTGGGAAGATCCAATTCAAGAGAAAACATAATGGTAACTGGAAAAGCCCTGGGGAAATTGAGAGATCTGGGTGCTCAGATCCAATGTATCCTAAAGGTGGCAATGCAGGTTGATAGAGTGGTCAAGAAGACACACAGTATACTTTCCTTAATCAGATGGGGTATTGAGTACAAGAGTTGGCAGGTCATGTTACAGTTGTATAGGATTTTGGTTCGACCACATTTGGAATACTGCATATAGTTCTGTTCGCAACCTTACCAAAAGGACATGGATGCTTTGAAGATGGTGCAGAGGAGGCTCACCAAAGGTTGTTGCCTGGAATGGAGGGTGCTAGCTATGAAGATAGGCTGAATAGATTAGGATTATTTTCATTAGAACGTTGCAGGTTGAGTGGAGACCTGGTCGACAGAATCATGTGCGATATAGGCAGGGTGGATAGGAAGAAGCTTTTTCCCCAGAGTGGGGGATTCAATTACCATGGGTCACGAGCTCAAAGTGAGAGGGGAAACATTTCAGGGAGGTATGCATGGAAAGTTATTTACAGAAAGGGTGGTGAGTGCCTGGAACGTGGTGCCAGCAGAGTGGTAGAGACGGGCACAAAAGCACCATTTAAGATGAATCTAGATACATGAATTGGCAGGGAGCATACGGATACAGACCCTTAGAAAATAGCTGACAGGTTTAGATAGAGGATCTGGATTGGTGCAGGCTTGGAGGGCTGAACGATCTGTTCCTATGTTGTTATTTTCTTTGTTCTTAGTTCTTTGTATTCATTTTGTTTATCAATTGTACTTTTCTTTTCGTCAAACTCAAAATTCTCACAACTGTCAAACTTAACATTTTTGAAACCACACCTGAGAAATCACAATTTCAGAAAAATATGACACTTTAAAATTTTAAATATCCAAACACCCAAAAATACAAGCATCTTCAGCTGGAAGATCCCTGTGCTATATTTTGTATTCATTATTTGTGTATTTTAACTATTTAAGCAAAGCCAAAACCCTAGAATAGCACATGCTCTCAAAAGAAACAAAACAAGGAAAGGAACTTAAGTCAAGGGTCTCAGTTCTTTCTTCAAGGTAATTGAAGAATTCTTAAAGTAACTGTAATTAGCTACATAAGACACTCTAATTCGAAAGTAGTTTAAATCTACAGCGACATCAGCCTTGACAGCCATAAGTAAGTTCTTGAAAAGAACAATAGAAAGTAATGGTCCATGAATGCATTTTAAAAATAAAATCTTCAATCCCTTCCAGTTTATTTTGGAGGTGCCAGTGTTGGACTGGGGTGTACAAAGTTAAAAATCACACAGCACCAGGTTATAGTCCAACAGGTTTATTTGGAAGTACTAGCTTTCAGAGCGCCGCTCCTTCATCAGGTGGTTGTGTATAACCACAGAAAAAAAGCTGCAGCTACAGAAACATCAGGTCAAATTTTAACTTTGTTTTGCTTTATTTTATTGTGAATGAATGTCAACGTCACCTTTATCAGAAATTCCAATTCAGGGTTTGAGCAGCTAATGCATACATCTAGGCATTTCTTGATGTTGTCAATATTATATGTCCTGCACAGTTTTTTTCTTGGGAAATTAAAAACAGTAAACCTTCTGTCATTTCCTGCAACATTATGACTATACTTTTGACCAATATTTTACCTCATCGTTGAAATGACATCTTTTTTACTGGCTTAATGGACATATGTCCAGTTCTCTCCTTATTATTTCCTTTCCCTGAAGCTAAAATGTTGATCAAATTTATTAGAGCAAAGTTTCATCAGTTTTGAGTTTGCACATTTTCCCTGTGTCAGCGTAGGTCCCCTCCGTGTGCTCAAGATACCTCCTACAATCCAAGATATGCAGGTTTAGGTGGACTGGCCATGCTAAATTCCCAATAGTGTCCAGGGATATGTAGGTTAGGTGGATTAGCCACAGAAAATGCAGGGTTACAGGGATAGAGTAGAGGAGTGAATCTGGGTGGGATGCTCTTCAGAGAGTAGGCATGCACTGTTGAGCCGAAAGGCGTGTTTCCACACTGCAGGGATTCTCTTTTTCACAAAAACGGATTATTGCCTTTTTGAACATTTGGCCTCATGTTAACTATCACTGGAAGTTTTAGGGATTTTAAAGTATCAAACACTTTTACTTGTGGTCTTAATTGTGTTTTCCCAAGAAAAAAGTAGGACTTATTAAGCAAGATTTTGTAAATACTTAAAAAGTAGTCAATGAAGATAACATGGGAGTTTCTTACCTTTCAAGCTCCAGGATTCATGGCCAGTACAGATGATGCTTTTCTTTCCCTGTGTCTTAGGTAATGTTAATTGAATTGTCTCAGAAGAATTGTGCCAAGAACCCATAGTATAGCTGTGCTAATCAAAAGACTGTATTTTCAACTCTCACTTCTAATTCTGGGTGTTCCTTACTTCTTATGAGGAAAAGTTTCAAAACTTTCAGCTTAAGATGAGTTCATCTGGTATTATCCCTCTCCTGTAGCTATAGCCATTTGGGCTAAATTAGCATACATTTCTTCTTCACTATGCCCTCAAAGTTAGCATCATATTGTCTGGTAAAATGACTCAAATTTTTTAGATACAGAAAAGTTGTGCAAATGGCATTCCATCCTTTGATCAATAATACCAACTATTGCAAAACCATTCAAAGAATCACAGAGTCAGAGAAATGTACAGCATGGAAACAGACCATTCAGTCCAACTCGTCCACACTGACCAGATATCCCAATCCAATCTAGTCCTATTTGCCAGCACTTGGCCCATATCCCTCTAAACTCTTCCTATTTATATACACATCCAGATGCCATTTAAATGCTGCAATTGCACTAGCCTTCACCACTTCCTCTGGCAGCTCATTCCATACATGTACCACTCTCTGCGTGAAAAGGTTGCTCCTTAGGTCTCTTTTATATCTTTCCCCCTCACCCTAAACCTATACCTTCTAGTTCTGGACTTCCCCACCCCAGGGAAAAAGACCTTATCTCTTTATCCTATCCATGCCCCTCATGATTTTATAAACCTCTATAAGGTCACCCACTTAGCCTCCAACACTCCAAGGAAAACAGCCCCAGCCTAATCAGCCTCCCCCTCTAGCTCAAACCCTCCAATCCCTTGGCAACGTCCTTGTAGAACCTTTCTGAATCCTTTCAAGTTTCAAAACATCCTTCCAATAGGAAGATCAAAATAGCATACAATATTCCAAAAGTGGCTTAACCAATGTCCTATACAGCCGCAACATGACCACCCAACTCAATGCCCAATGCTCTGATCAATAAAGGAAAGTATACCAAATGCCTTCTTCACTATCCTATCTACCTGTGAGTCTACTTTCAAGGAATTATGAAACTGCACTGCAAGGTCTCTTTGTTCAGCAACACTCCCCAGGACCTGACCTTTCAGTGTATAGGTTCTGCTGAGATTCATTTTTCCAAAATGCAGCACCTCGCATTTATCTAAATTAAGCTCCATTTGCCGCTCCTCAGCCTATCTGATCAAGATCTGAGGTAACCTTTGCTGTCCACTACACCTCCAGTTTTGGTGTCACCTGCAAATTTACTAATTATACTTCCTATGTTCACATCCAAATCATTTATATAAATGACAAAACATAGTGGACCTAGCACCAATCCTCATGGCACTCCACTGGTCACAGGCCTCCAGTCTGAAAAGCAACCCTCCACCATGACCCTGTCTTCTACCTTTGAACCAATTCTGTATCCAAATGGCTAGTTCTCCCTGCATTTCATGAGATCTAATCTTGCTAATCAGTCTCCCATGTGAAAACCTGTCAGAGGTCTTATTAAAGTCAATATAGGTCATGTCCACCACTCTACCCTCATCAATCCTCTTTGTTACTTTTTCAAGAAACTGAATCAAGTTTGTGAGACATGATTTCCCACGCACAAAGCCATGCTGACTATCCCTAATCAGTCCTTGCCTTTCCAAATACATGTAAGTCTTGTCCTTCAGGATTCCCTCCAACAACATGCCAACCACTGATGTCAGGCTCACTGGTCTATAGTTCCCTGACTTTTCCTTACCACCTTTCTTAAATAGTAGCACCACATTAACAAACCCCCAGTCTTTTGGCATCTCAACTGTGATTTTCAATGGTACAAATATATTATCAAGGGGCCCAGCAATCACTTCCTTAGCTTCCCACAGAGTTCCAGAGTACACCTGAGCAGGTCATGGGGATTTATCCACTTTTATGTGTTTCAAGACATCAAGCATCTCTTCCACTGTATTTTGGACATTTTTCAAGATGCCACTGTCTATTTCCCCACATTCTATATCTTCCATATCCATTTCCACAGTAAATACTGATGTAAAATGCTCGTTTACTATCTCCCCCATCTCCTGCAGCTCCACACATAGGCTGCCTTGCTGATCTTTGAGGGGCCCTATTCTCTCTCTAGTTACCATTTTGTCCTTAATGTATTTATAAAAACCCTCTGGATTTTCCTTAACCCTATTTGCTAAAGCCATCTTGTGTTCCCTATTTGCCCCCCTGATTTCCCTCTTTACTGCCTTTACATTCTTCTTTACATTCCTGTCTATAATGTCAATTTCTCCTGTCTATACCTGACATATGCTTCCTTCTTTTTCTTAACCAAACACTCAATTTCTCTCATAATCCAGCATTCCCTGCACCTCACAGCCTTTCCTTTCACACTAACAGGAATATACCGTCTCTGGACTCACGTTATCTCATTTCTGAAAGCTTCCCATTTTCCAGCCGTCCCTTTACCTGCGAACATCTGCCCCCAATCAGCTTTTGAAAGTTCTTGCCTAATACTGTCAAAATTGGCCTTCCTCCAATTTAGAACTTTAACTTTTAGGTCTGGTCTATCCTTTTCCATTACTATTTTAAAACTAATAGAATTATGGTTGCTGGCACTGAAGTGCTCCCCCACTGACACCTCAGTCACCTGCCCTGCCTTATTTCCCAAGAGTAGGTCAAGTTTTGCACCTTCTCTAGTAGGTACATCCACATACTGAATCAGAATATTTTCTTGTACACATTTAACAAATTCCTCTCCATCTAAACCTTTAACACTATGGCAGTCCTAGTCTATGTTTGGAAAGTTAAAATCCTCTACCACAACCACCCTTTTATTCTTACAATAATTGAAATCTTACAAATGTGTTTCTCAATTTCCTGCTGAATATTCTGAGCACAATCCCAATAAGGTGATCATCCCATTTTTATTTCTCAGTTCCACCAAATATCTTCCCTGGATGTATTCCCAAGAATATCCTCCCTCAGTACAGCTGTAATGCTATACCTTATCAAAAATACCACTCTCCCTCTTCTCTAGCCTCCCTTTCTGTCCTTCCTGTAGCATTTGTATCCTGGAATATTAAGCTGCCAATCCTGTCCATCCCTGATCCATGTTTCTGTAATTGCTATGATATCCCAGTCCCATGTTCCTAACTATGGCCTGAGTTCATCTGCCTTCCCTGTTAGTTCTTTCATTGAAGTAAATGCAGTTTAATTTATCAGTTCTACCTTGTTCTCTGCTTTGTCCCTGCCTGCCCTGACTGTTTGGCTTGCTTCTTTACTAAACTGTACCAGTCTCAGATTGATCTCTTTCCTCACTATCTCCGTGGGTCCACCCCCACCCTTTACTTGTATAAATCCTCCCAAGCAGCTCTAGCAGATCTCCCTGTCAGTATATTCGTCCCCTTCCAATTCAGGTGCCTTCTATCCTTCTTGTCCAGGTCACTTCTACCCCAGAAGACATTCCAATGATCCAAAAATGTGAACCCTTCTCCCCTGCACCAGCTCCTCAGGCACACACTCATTTCTCTATCCTTCTATTCCTACCCTCACTAACTCATTCAACTCAACATTTTTCTAATACTAAGCAATTAAGGACGGAACAGCTGATTGTCCTTCAAAACTGAGATGTTGATTCTACAGTCTTAGTTAATTGATCAAGACAGTTAGTAAACCAAATTGTCCTCAAATAAATCTATGGTAATCATTAAATAATCAAGAATCAAGATGTGAGGTTCAGCCTTTTTGCTTTTTATTTAAAACTGACAGAAAAATCTTGAATTACATTTGTGTAATTAAACAGGCAGAGTTGCTCAACCCAGACCCTATCACAGTTTTCGGTCATTTAAAATGGCAAGTCCAGTACTTCATAAGAAGTTGCTTTAAGTTAATTGTCTCAATGTCAGAAATTCAAATTAACTGTTTAAAACTGCAGCTAAGACAAATTCATAAAGTTTTACTTCAAACTATTCTAGTATCCTAAAAACATATATTATCAAAATCTAGCACCCAAGCCGAATTGTTGTTTTGTATTTGTGTACACCTCTCATAGTTCTACAAGGCCATAGAAAGAAACAATCAACTCAGAACATTTGTCAACAAATTCTTGATGGTGCACACAGGAAACTACAGAATTAGTTACAGACAGTGACTCTTGGCACTTCCTGTTAGATAAATGATTTGGAAATGCCGGTATTGGACTTGGGTGTACAAAGTTAAAAATCACACAACACCAGGTTATAGTCCAACAGGAAGCACACTAGCTTTCGGAGCGATGCTCCTTCATCACTATCACCTGTTGTACTATAACCTGGCGTTGTATCATTTTTAACCCTGTTAGATAAAGAATGCAAACTATGAACAATCTTTTATTACTGCTTTCACATGACACCGTTTGAATCCTTTACCATTTGGACTTGCCTTCACACCCAAACTTTTCCAACGCACCATCCTAGAATGAATTCATATGCCATATCCATGATATTTTCATTCATGGCTCAACAACTATGCAGCGTGAGGCACTGGTATGGATGGTGCTGTAAAGTTTGCAGACTGTGGCACTCACACTCAACACCAGCATGAGTTCTCCAAGTCCATCTTTAATTCACTGTGCCAAATTGTTGACACATTTGAGAGACAATGAGGACTGCAGATGCTGGAGATCAGAGTTAAGAGTATGGCACTGGAAAAGCACAGCAGGTGAATTTGAGGAACAGGAGAATTGACGTTTCAGGCATAAGAGCTTCATCAGGAATCATTTGGGTCAAGTCAGATCCTGACAAACAGAAGGCTGTACAAGTTTTGTTCATATTACCAGTTCATCTTCATACTTATAAGTCAATGATGAGGCTGAACAGGGCATCTGTATTCTCACAGCCTTTTGAAAAAAAGACCATTTTCGCAGGTTCAGAGGGTCCACAACTGAAGGGAGTAGGTTTAAAGTGAGAGGGAAAAGATTTAAAAGGGACCTAAGGGACAGCTTTTTCACACAGATGGAGGTGTGTGCTGGGAATGAGCTACTAGAGGAAGTGTTGGAGGCTGGTACAATTAAAACATTTAAAAAGCATCAGGATGGGCACATAATGAGAGAGAATTTTGAGAGGTATAGGCAAAATGCTGGCAAATGGGACTAAATTAATCCAGGATAACTCTTTGGCATGGATGAGTTGGACCAAAAGATCTGTGCAACTCTATGACTCTATTATTCGTAAACTAATGACATTGAGCTAGTCTTGTGTAGTTACCAATCTACAGTTTTATACAATAGCCTGGATCCTTCAAAATTTCTAGTAGGAAGGAAGTTAATTATTTGGTTCCCAAGTTTCCCTTCAACTTCAACCAAGTGTTACAAAAGCTAACTTTGATAAGGTCCAGGAAAAGGATTTTTGTCCTACATGCCATAGTGTTACCACACTGTTGTAGGAAACAGAAACTGCTAGACTCTATCCTGGGAATCTGTCTACATCCAGGACAAGAACCACCATGGCTGAGCTTCAAGACATTTGGTTCATCCTCATTCTTACTAGTCAACACTGACTCCAGCATCCTTTGATACTACAAGTTCGGCATTGGTGCCGACCAGCAGGCATATAATGAATGGCCATACCAGTAGACTGATTATATCCTCTCCATTATGTTCCTACCCTTCTCCTGATAGAAATAGACATGCAGTTACTGTAGTGATACAGTGGGCATGCCAATTTCTTAGGCGTGGGAGTGGAGAATAGGAGGAGAATAAGTGTAAATAGCTTATGAGTAGATTGAAGGATTTGGGAAATACGATGTGTGAAGTTAATTTAAAGGATTATTGACTGTTATGCTGATACCTACTGCACATCAACAGTGATATCAGCAGATGTCACTTCACATGGAACTAGGACCTGAAAAGGAAATATTCAAATGAACCGTGTCTCTGTAAATAGCATAAATAGGTACTAAGCAATAATTACTTTACACTAATATGGCTTCCAATCCTCAAGTTTTAAAAGGATCCAAACCCCGGCTGTTGTACTTATGCAGAAAAGAATATAAGTCCACTATTTAAGCAATAAGCTAAATGGAAGATCTTTCTTTCAATTTCAAATTAGCCAAAATTCCAGATCCCAATAAAAACACAACTGTAAAAAAGCAGCAGAAAAACATTCATACTTAATTGTTAAATGTTAATATATAATAAAGTGATACATCAGATAAGTATGAAACTTGGTGGTTTTTTTAAGGCTATGTAAAAGATATTATCATTTTAAGTGTCATAAGATCATAAGAAATAGCAGTTGGAGTAGGCAATTCAATCGCTCAAGCCTGCTCCACTATTTAATAGGATCACAGCTGATCCTAGACTCTTTCATCCACTTTCTGCAGTTTCCCTACAACCTTTCATTTCTTGTACTGATCAAGACTCACCCTTAAATATGTGCAAGGTCTCTACTCATACAGCTCTCCGTGGCAAGGAGTTCCAAAGATTCACAATCCTCTGAGAGAAAACTTTCCTCCTCGTCTCAGCATTATATTGGTGACCCTTTATACTGATACTATGCTCTTTGTTTGATCCTAGACTCTCCAGTGAGGGGAAACATTCTCTCAACGTTTACCCTGTAAAGCTCCTTAAGAAGCTTATATGTTTCAAGTAATCACCAGTCCATTGCTTCCTCTTAGCCACTCTATCTCATGACCATTAACCAGGAACTGACACAGGCATAGGACAATGTGCCTTTAGATAGCTGACGCCTTGGCCATTCTGCAGTGTCAGGGTGAAGTGATTGGTCTCAGATGGGTCACATGTCTGCAGCAGAAACATCGTTCCCAGGTTCAGGGTTATCAGTGAAATGGATAGGAGCCCACTGGACAGATAGAGACAAAGAGATGAGCTGGACAAATCCTCTCTGTCCATGCCTGGCAATGTCTCAAAAATGGGGAAGCTCATAACTCCATTTGGAGTCACCCTTAAATCTGAACCTAAAGTCTGGGAAGTGCTGTTCGAGGAGTAGAAATCAGACTTAGTTGGTATTGGATTGGCTAGTTCTTACATGCAGCATTTGATGTTTAATTCCATTGACAGCAATGGAACTGAATATTGAATGAGATCAAGCAATATCCTGAGTTACAACCAAATATACATTTTTAATCCAAGGTGACTCTCTTCATACTATGATGTGTCTTTGAGTTTTTTTTATTTTTCCAAAGGATTTTAAAATAAGCTGTAGGTTACATGATTAAAAATTAATTTCAAATAGGCCTCACTTGAAAATGTACTAGTCTTTATTTTGAACTATTCACTTGAAAAACATCTAAGATCACTCAGAAACCCATCACACACAAAAAGGAAAATCAGTTACAAGATACTGAGAATAGGTCAAAGTGGTTGATTGTGAAACTTCTGCCTCACATTGGTGTTAATTAACAGGATCAAAAGTTGCCAGACAATGTATTGACCAACAGCTTTTTCAGATCTGACAGCTCCAGTGGTCAGTAGTGGGCTGTCATAGGACTGGAAGAAAGAGCACAAAAGGAGAATTATGGCTGCTACATAAAGGTACATCCTGGGGTTTTAGAGCAAAGAAGGATCTGGGAGTCCCAGGAGAAAACGTGGATAAAATGTAAACGATTTTAAGTGTGTCATATATTTTTCTTCCCTGTGAAGGTGAAAAGTTGTTTATGTAATGACTATACATTCTAGCTTGAGGATATATCAGCAATATACCTCTCTCATTTTCTTGTGTTTCCGCAGTTGATGGAATTCTGTTTTGCTGGATAAATGGAGCATTGATTACTCTGAGAATTCAAGTTTGTTATTTTGAAACATAGTGTTATTTTTGAATCCTGACTATGAAGTACTATCTTCGAGGAGAAAGTGAGGACTGCAGATGCTGGAGATCAGAGCTGAAAATGTGTTGCTGGAAAAGCGCAGCAGGTCAGGCAGCATCCAAGGAGCAGGAGAATCGATGTTTCGGGAAGAAGGGCTCATGCCCGAAACGTCGATTCTCCTGCTCCTTGGTTGCTGCCTGACCTGATGAAGTACTGCGCTTGTTATCTTATCCTCGTCATACTTGGGGTGGCCCGGCGATCTCACAGTGCCAGGGACCTGGGTTCAATTCCAAACTCAGATGGCTGTCTGTGTGGAGTTGGCACATTCTGCTCGTGTCTGCATGGATTTCTTCTGGGTTCTACGGTTTCCTCCCATAATCTAAAGATGTGCAGGTTAGGTGGATTGGCCATGCTAAATTGCCTATAGTGTGCAGGGATGTGTGAATTAGATGGATTAGCCATGAGAAATGCAGAGATGGCATTGGGGCTGAGTCGGAAGGTTGGTGTAGGCTCAAATGGGCTGAATAACCTGCTTCCAGACCAGAGGGTTACTATTATAATACTTATTGCTTTATCTCCGACACCAGTCAATTTTAATTATGGAAATAGTACAGAAATATTCATTATCTTCTTCAACAGGTTATTTTATTAAACATATTTTACACAATCACAGGTATTGGCAGAACATTGTGAAAAGATGATTCTGGGTAAGAAAGTAAGACTACCATATTTCTCTCTCTTGCCAACATCTACCATGATCTATTTTGATTACCATATTCATGATTTCATTTCACTCAAAAAGCTTGACATTATTCACAACAAAGCAGCCCATTTGATTGGCACTATATCCGCGAACATCCACTACCACCACCGACATTCAGTAACAGCAGTTTGTGCCATCTACACGCTGCGCTGCAAAAATTCACCAAAGCTCATGAAGCTCAAACATCTCATGTTCTCCCAGAAAATGTGATGAAGGCAATGACACCAGAGTTGGTTAAAAAACAACTGGATGCAGTCACGGAGGATTATGCTGGTAAATTAATGAAGATGGATTGCATAATTTTCCTCCACATGTATCTTCTGACTTTTTCAACAAGATCCTTTCCTGTTGTAAGGTTACAAACTATTTTAAAAATAGAAACAAAAGTCATATCTGATCTTTTTCCACTAGGAATCTAATCTCATACTTCAAACAATGTAAATAATTGCACTTATATGGCACTTTTCACAACCTTGGGATGTCTGAAACTACTTTACAGCCATGAATATGTAGTATCACAAATAGAGAAGCCAATCTGTGCACAGCAGGTTCCAACAAGAATTGACCAGATAGTCTGTTTAAGGGGTAACTATTGTCCAGGGCAATCCTCTGCTCTTCTGTCAACCCCTTCATCACCTCTAGTATGATACTGTGATGTCGAGGTGCCAGCATTGGTTTGGAATGGACAAAATTAAAAATCACAAGCTTGTAACCCCAAATAAACCTGTTGGACTATAACCTGGGTATTGTGTGATTTTTATCTATGAGGATGGGTAGAGTTGTAGTTTCACATTTCATCCACGAGTTGGTGGTACCTTTGATGTTGAGGTGATACCGGAATGTCAACCAAAGTTTTTGTACTTAGTTTCTAATGTGGAATGCATGATCAGTCAAAGGTCATATTGCCACTGACTGCAGACTTGTAACAACTCTTGCTGCTGCGCTAATTATGTTGGCAGAACTGGCTCACTATTCTATCTATCATGCTTTCAACCTCAGTGTAGTATTGCTTGAATTATAGCTAGTTTAAATAGACAATCTTATGTTATCTAACTGCAGGAAAGATAAAGATGATTTGATATAATTAAATCTGAGAACTACATCCAATTGAGAGATGATAACCCAATGTTATTCTGTTTATTCTTCTTTTAGATATTGGATAGTATTTTGAACATTGTCAGTTTTGCAAACTTAAAATACAAGGTTAGAAATTAATATTGGTTATAAATTCTTAATGAAGTTATACAATATTTACCTGTCAGCTATGTTAATGGAAGCAGTAATTTAAAATAAATAACTTAATACCTCTATTAAAATAACTAAGCAGCAGGACAGGAAGCATTAAACAATTATCTGCAATTATCACAAATAATTTTGAATCAGTGTTATTGTTTTGTGCAGGTTAAAATGGCTTTATTTGTTGTACAGTATTTAATAATTAAAATAAAACAAAAATTGGAAACTGAAGTTATATGGTGGCTTAACAATCTCCTCTCAGGTGAACCTGGTAGGCTATTTTCAGCTTGAGCTTTGCAATCCATAATACTTTTACTGCTAATAAGTAGTCCTCTTCACATTTCCTCATGGATATTGACCACATGAATATGGATATGTAAATTTGTTTCTGGTTGCTACATGTTAATTGAGTAGCATACACATGCTGTAAAGAAGCTGTCAAACATATAGAACATAATCTGCACCACAATTGATCCATGAATAAGTGCAAGTGCACATCAGAAACAACTTGCTTTTAATTTAATAAAATGTCTCACTGTGATTATGCTTCACAAGAGTATTATTAGGCAAAATTTATAGTGGTACACCTTCTATTAAAATACTATTTGTGAGTTTTTTTTAAATTTTGCAAAGCATCATCACTGTAGAGCCAGTCTACTTTATTTCAAAACGTTGGCAATTATCTGAGTACAGAAATGGTAACGTCACTGTTGAGGTGATTAGTTATTCACGCCACAGAAAATCCTGCTTACATTAAAACAGTGCGACAACCAGTCTTGAACATAAACCTTCACCTGAGACAATGACTGGGCATGCTTCAGAAATCTATTTCATAGACTTTTCTCATTAAAGCTACATTTCCCCAGCCTACTAGTTATATGCAATTGTTCAGCTGATAAACACATATAAAACCTGCAAATTCAACTGTCAAAAATCATCATCTGATCAGGTGAAGAGTTTCCTGTTGCAGATTTGTCCACAACAGACAGCCGGAGAGAAAGTATGAAATTGGGTTAATAAAGCCCCAAACTCCAACTCAAGATGATCACGGTCAGGGAATTATTTTGCTATGTGGGCAACATAATTTATATATGAAACAATTCCATAATTAAATACATTATTAATTCTTTTAATTTGATGTTTTAGTTTAGAAATAAAGAATAAAGCCTTGAGAAGTTTCTTTTCAGAAGGGCTATAGCATCCACCTGGAAAGACAGGTAGGTTTTTTTTAACATATCAGCAACAGATGCTTCTGTCAATGCAATATTAATTCAGATTTGTTTTGAATTGACTGCATTGACCATATGGTCAGGAGTGGGTAATATTGCTACATAGCTCCAATAACATCTGATTGGCTCTTTTATTTCACCATCCAACTAGCTCCCAGTCTTCCCTATCAATTGTTTTAAAAGCTTGATACAAGTTTTACCCCCATTTTCGAGTGGATCATGTTCTTACTGAAAAGCTCCAGTCTCACAAAGAAATGCTGATGTTTTTAATGAAGCGTGGACCATTTTCAGCCAGAAACTATGATGGCCAATGTGTAGTTTTGTTGTCTTGTACCATTTTTTATGCCTTTAAAAATTTCTTCCAAGTTACTTGAAAGAAAACACAGCTGTTGACATAAACTCACTTTCAATGGGCAGCAGAGGTAGTGAGATGGCAAATATTAGTTTAACTTCAAAAACATTATAGTCACCAATGCAGCAATGTAGCACTATGCAAAGTACACTCAATCACTCAAGCCTTGTTTAGTAGAGCAGGATTTATCAAGATATGGAGATGCCTGTTGGACTAGGGTGTACAAAGTTAAAAATCATGTAACACCAGGTTATAGTCCAACATGTTTATTTGGAAGCACTCGCTTTCAGAGCACTCCTCCTTCATCAGGTGATAGTGTAGAATAAGATTGTAAGACACAGAACTTATAGCAAAAGTTTACAATGTGGTGTAACTGAAATTATTTATTGAAAAAGACCAGGATTGTTTGTTAAATCTCTTATCTTTTAGAATGACTGTATAAGATTCAGTTCTTTCATGTAAATCACAAAATTTTTTTAATAAGTTACATTCTGAAGTGCACTTTAACAATTGGTGTCATGTCGGCCCAGTTAAGATATTGAAGGTGTTAACTCCCAGTGGCATTGTGGCACAGACAGCCTCACAGGGAGTTCAAAGTTAAAAATCACACAACACCAGGTTATAGTCCAACAGGTTTAATTGGAAGCACACTAGCTTTCGGAGCACCGCTCTTCATCAGGTGATGGTGGAGGTCACAATTGTAAGGCACAGACTTTATAGCACAAATTTACAGTATGATGTAACTGAAATTATACGTTGAAAAATACCTTGATTGTCTGTTGAGTCTTTCATTGGTTTGAAGACCATGATAGTTTCACTTCTTTCATGGGTAAATCACAAAACCTTTTTTTAAAAGTTGCATTCCCAGGTTAGCTGTAACAATTGGTGTTAGCCAGACAATATGTTGAATGTGTTAGTCCCCTGTGTTCTCTGTCTATGCCATGATGTTTAGATTGATTCTAATCTGAACAGTGAGATAACAGCGTTTTACATGAATTAATGCCGTTTTTGAGCAAAGTACAGTGTAACCCTGCAAGTACAAATTCACCCCACAAAATATATGTGTGCATGTGGGTCTTTGTGTCTGTCTCTGTGTATGTCTGTCTGGGTTGGGTGATGTGAGTGTGAGAGAGAGTGTATATGTGTGTGTAGTGAATGTAGAGTGTTTTAAGTCTGTGAGGGGGTACACGTGTGAGTGTGTGTGTGTAGGAGTGTCTGTGTGTATATAGTGCAATGGTGGTCATCTGTAGTGTGACATGAACCCCTCCCTATGGGTATGGACCTTAGGCATTAGCCTCTGCTCGCCCACTTTTCGCTGCTGCTCGTCCCGCAGTCTGCCTTGGAGGACGGTCACCCGAAGGTCCGAGGTCATGCGAGTACACACCTGATGAAGGAGCGTCGCTCCGAAAGCTAGTGTGCTTCCAATTAAACCTGTTGGACTATAACCTGGTGTTGTATGATTTTTAACTTTGTAACACACATATACACTCTCTCTCACTCTCACAACCCCCAACCCAGACAGACACGCACACAGACAGACACAAAGATCCACATGCACATATATATTTTGTGGAGTGAATTTGTACTTGCAGAGTTACATTGTACTTTGCTCAAAAATTGCATGAATTAATGTAAAACTCTGTTATCTCACTTTTTAGATTAGAATCAATCTAAACATCATGGCATAGACAGAGAACACAGGGGGCTAACGCCTTCAACATATTGTCTAGCTAACACCAATTGTTACAACTAACCTGGGAATGAACTTTTAAAAAAAGGTTTTGTGATTTACACATGAAAGAAGTGAAACTTTCATGGTATTTAAACAGATGAAAGACTCAACAGACAATCAAGGTATTTTTCAATGTAAAAGTTCAATTACATCACACTGTAAATTTGTGCTATAAAGTCTGTGCCTTATAATTGTGTCCTCCACAATCACCTGATGAAAGAGCGGTGCTCCGAAAGCTAGTGTGCTGTTGAACTATAACCTGGTGTTGTGTGATTTTTAACTTTATACACCCCAGTCCAACACCGGCATCTCCAAATCATCACAGGGAGTTAACACCTTCAATACCTTATCTGGGCCGACATGACACCAATTGTTAAAGTGCACTTGAGAATGTAACTTTTTTTTAAAATATTGTGATTTGCGAGAAAGAACTGAAACCTATACAGCTATTCTAAAAGATGAAAGACTTAAGAAACAATTCTGGTTTTTTTCAAAATATTATTTCAGTTCTAACACCCTGTAAACTTTTGCTATAAATTCTGTGTCTTACAATCTTATTCTCTACAATCACCTGATGAAGGAGCAGTGCTCTGAAAGCTAGTGCTTCCAAGTAAACCTGTTGGACTGTAACCTGGTGTTGTGTGATTTTTAACTGAGGATTTATCATGCGGCTATAGAGGAAGAGAGCTGTATTTCCGATGATATATCATGTCTTTAAATCAGTTTTTTAAAAATTCTGCAGTAGTCCTTTCCAGAATTATGCTCCTTGATATTACTTCATGTCAGTTGTAACATAAACAGCACAAATAGAATTAGAGTTCAAGTATGTGATAGACAAATCAAAAGTGGACTGTAACATTATTCAGTTTTATTCCTATGGTTCACAACTTCACCAATATCTCTCAATTGAATTACAGCCTCATATCATATTCCTAAAATTCAGATTCAAAAACTCATGGATTTACTGCACTGTTAGAGCAATTTTATGACTTCAAGTTTAATCTATAGCTAAAATAAAACAAATACTATTTTGTAGCCATTGGCAATCACTTGCTAATGATTAAGATTGCTACCTCAGAAATTCATGAGCCATGCAGAAGAGCTGAAAGGATGACTGCATTATAAATAAGAATCTTGGTATTAGCACGAATGATAGGATCAAGGAAGGCTCTTACCCTTAGGCATCTGAAGGTGGTGCTCGCCGATTGGATGCAATGTTGAATCTTTGCATCAATGCCAGCCTTAGATGAGAAGGACCTTCCCAGATAAGGGTAATATTCACATTTGGGAGGATTTCTCTGTTGGTTTTAATGGAGGCATGGGCCAGAATTTGACCTGAGCTGGGTTGGTACAACCTGAACTTACCTTGTAATTACTATTTAAAATATTAACAAAACTTGTTATTTTATTCATCTGACAATCCTTTAACCATCATTTTAGCAAAACCCTTAACCTATTTACTTAATTTGACATCAGTTGCTAGACTTAGAAACTTGATTTTAAAACTTCTCCTATAAATTAGCAACAACATTTCTGTCTTATCATTTCAGTATTTTTTCCACAGAAAGGAAAGGATGGGAAAAATGAGTAATGTTCATATAATGTAGTTGAAAGGCAAATTTTTTTAAAATATAAGTTTTTTTTTAATTAAATAAACATATCACGAGATAACTTCAAACAGGCTATGAAGTTGTCTACCAATAGTCCAAAAGCAATAAGTTATTTGTCTGGCTATTTTGATAATAAATAAATATCTCATACTCACTGTGTTGGAAGGCTGCAAGGACCACCCTCCGACAGCACTTATCTGTCAGAAGATTTCACCATAGGTTGTAAACAGTGAAATCTGGAAAAAAAGATACCATCCACGGGAGAGATTTGCATCACAGAGGCTGAAAACGGAAAACAGATCTGGTTTTGTTTCAGAACATTAACTCCATTTGAAAGTTTACCTCAAAGAAGGGCTGGGCATTTTACCAGTACGGAAACAGTTATTGTCCAATTAGAGCTAGTGAGGGCAGGAATAGAGATGATTGGGTAAAGTGTATGACTCACTCCCCAAAACAGCCATCACTGAGGCTGATAGTTTCCTGAGAGACAGTTCTGTAGTTTGTCACAGAACCTTCTACAACATCAGAAAGAAATGAGAAGTCAGTCAGGAGCTAGAAAGGTAGGCAAGATCCTCACTTCATCAATGTCAATCTGTATCTATTGCTGGAGGTCATGAGGAGGAGGATGGAGGTCTATTTCCCAAAGGATAACAGGAGAATGCTATTTTGTTATGCAGTAGTATGCCACTCTGTTCAGTATCCTCTCCCTCCTATCCAAATTCCCCCTCACCTCCCTAGATACATTACCTCCTTCTAGGTCTCACCATCCTCCAGGCCAACAGCTTTCTGCAGGCAATATCGTGAGACAGCACTATGACTGAGACCCTTGAGGAAAGACATTGAATTGCATTAACCAATTAGTCAAGCCATTGAAATTATATCTTCTGACTGTTTCTCCTTCTAAGCCATTTATGTTACCTACGTGACTTTGCCCAGGGCTGTCATGAAGGGATGATTACAATGACAAACTTGGGAGCCCACAATTTCTGAAGTCATCGCAAAACTTAGATTTAATTAAAGTAAGGAAAGTCACTAATTTGCCTGTCTTATTGAACTGGGTTGACAGATAACACTGATTAGGTTCCTATATTTAACAAGAGGTACAGGTTGTTAATAATAAATAAGTTTGTCCATAGCTGATCAAGAATATAAACTATCAACTATCAACTCTAATGGTTAGAACTCTAAGCTGTTTTGCAAAACCCTTACACTCACATATAGGCAAAAAAATGTTTGATGTGGGTGGGGAAAATAAGTACTGGGGAAACATAGTTTGATTGTAACAATCCACAGATTCAATGAGATGTTCCTTTTGCTTTGCAAGACCTTCTGTTCTTCAATCTACTTCTCCAAATGCTTTCACTAGCTCACAGGAGAGGTCATCTATTTATAAAGTCTCTTAGTCACTGGTTAAAGGTAACAGCTTAAGCTACTGATAGGAGAAAATAACAAGCTTTCTTTGGGCTTTAATTACTTTTAGTACAGAGAGATAGACATAACCTGCTCCGTCAGCAGTCCAAAGGCTTGTCTTCACCTACTGTAAATACACAAACTGTTCACCTGCCCAGGCACCAGTCAGAGAACTGTCATTAGGCTGATGACGTCAAGTATCCACAACTTGTCACATTCGTACAAGCCAATGGTCAATCTGCTGTTGGATGAATTTCATTGCATATATCTCCTGGTGCTATATTGTCTTATCTCACTTCCCACACTACTTGTAAAGTAACAGTATAACACAACTCCCAGTGAGTTCTAGTGACTAGTTTTTAAAATCTTTCCACAGGCCCTGGCTTCTGAAGATGTTCTTTCCCCATTTTAGTCTACAATCAAAAATACACTGGATCATCATTATACCAGGATCCATGTACCCAAAGCATCAGCCCCAGATACAATCTGTATTCTTTCCATTGACAGGTCCAGACATACAGCAAAATACTTCAGTGTCCATCAGGATAGATAAAGGATTCCCATTCTAGCACTTTCCACAATGTTATGTTTTCTGCAGTGGATCCATGCCCCACTCTCCCGCAGATAATGAGGATAAGGTGTAAAGAAAATGTTTTAAAGTGTGGGTTTTGCACCATCTCTTCAAAGGATAACTGTTTTACAGTAAGATCCATCTGGAGACTCATGGAGGCCAAAGTGAAAATTTGAGCTTGCCTGCCAGAGGATGAAAGAGTCACGGAAGCTGCCATAAAAGTAAATACACACATGTGGGAGTCCCCTGCTGTGGTTACAGGCCATTTGGACATCAAAGGAGTAGAAGATGTGAACAATTGCTTGAAGGCAATAAAAAGAAGTCAGAATATTATCTCTCTGAGATTGTTAGCCCCAGGAAATTGTAAGATTAAGGTAGCTTGGAGAGTGAGGGCATAATGTCCACACATTCTGACTTGTAGAAGGGATTAATAAAGTGCGAGACTTTCTGTAAGAAAAAATGAAGCCTTGAGCTTCTTGCAACCTTTTAAATTCATGTCAGTGCTTCTAACTGTGAGGTATAATTCTCCATATATTTAGTAATGCCTAAATCATTTATTACCTTTCATTCTACAAATTCACCAGAGCAATATTTTCCTACTCATTTACCTGTTAACTAAGTGATAATTGCTTTCTATACACTAACCTTCAATCGGAAAATTCTTTCATTTTTACCACTGAAAGAGTATTCTTTGTTTTCTTATGTTCACATTGTCAGTTTGATTTGCAATCTCATTCATTACATTGGCTTTTTGGTCTTGGGAGCTTTCATTTCTGAAAATGTGTTTCTGGTTAAAGCACAGCAGGTCAGGCAGCATCCAAGGAACAGGAAATTCGACGTTTCGGGCCAGAGCCCTTCATCATTCATTCCTGATGAAGGGCTCTGGCCCAAAACGTCGAATTTCCTGTTCCTTGGATGCTGCCTGACCTGCTGTGCTTTAACCAGAAACACATTTTCAGCTCTGATCTCCAGCATCTGCAGACCTCACCTTTTACTCAAAGCTTTCATTTCTTCCAACAAGGCTGTCTTCAATAGTTGGTCTCCTTTTCTTCTGCCTCTGCTCCCAAAGTTTTGAATTCCCTTTCTTATGAGTGTAATTCTTTGCAATTCAAGAATCTACTTATTAATCTATTTTACAACTCTTATAGGCGACTCTGGCCTGTTCTAACTGAAACATCATAAAGACATGCATTGTTTCTGTGCATTGATTTTTCCATGTCATGCTTCACATTAGTAAGAGCTCCTGGGTGTAATGAGTTAATATATAGAACCTGCTATAATCTTAGCTCCAAACCTCATATTTGCTTTAGATAAAAATAAATCTGAATGAATGTGACACTGTCATCCTTTCCTTTTCTCTCAGGTATCACATGGGTCATTGGAGCTTTTAAATAACTAAATGCACGCACTGAATTCTGATTTCCAACTGAAATCAGCAATACTAAAGTCATGTTTATGGCAGTCAGATACAAAGGTTAAAATTCATAACCCAGCAACAAACTCAGACTGAATCCTGACTGTGAATCAATTGGACAATGCAGCTGGATTGAATCAGAATGTTTTTGTTTTAAATTTACAAGAGGCATCATTTGGTAAAGCAATAAGAAATGAGTTTACTAATCTATTAATTGATGCCAGAGCGCTTGAACAAGCTTTGAAATAAAATGTTGAAACAGAAAGGATTGATGTCTCATCAAATAAAACAAATTCCTGAGGACCTACTGGTCAATATTATGTATTTTCAATAAAACTGATTTTTAAATGAAGGGGGAATGTCTTTTGTGCCTGGTTATAGCGTCAAAGAGATGTAAGCATGGCAACAGACCTTTTGGCCCAACCCGTCCATGCCGACCAGATATCCCAATCCAATCTAGTCACACCTGCCAGCTCCTGGCCCATATTCCTGCAAACCCTTCCTATTCATATACCCTTCCAAATGTACCAGTCTCCACCACTTCCTCTGGCAGCTCATTCCATACACATACCACGCTCAGCGTGAAGAAGTTGGCCCTTAGGTCTCTTTTATATCTTTCCCCTCCCACTCTAAACTTATGCCCTCTAGTTCTGGACTCATCGACCCAAGTGAAAAGACTTAGTCTATTTATCCTAACCATGCCCCTCAAAATTTTGTAAACCTCTTATACGGTCACCTCTCAGCCTCCGCCACTCCAGGGAAAACAACCCCAGTCTGTTCAACCTCACCTTACAGCTCAAATCCTCCAATCCTGGAAACATCCTTGTAAATCCTTTCTGAACCCTTTCAAGTTTCACAACATCTTTCCAAAAGGAAGGAGACCAGAATTGCACGCAATATTCCAGAAGTGGCCTAACCAATGACCTGTACAACCACAACATGACCTCCCAATTCCTGTGCTCAATACACTGACCAATAAATGAAAGCATACTGAACACCTTCTTTACTATCCTGTCTACCTGCGACTCCACTTTCAAGGAACTATGAATATGCACTCCTAGGTCTCTTAATTCAGCAACACTCCCTAGGACCTTAACATTAAGTGTATAAGTCCTGCTAAGATTTGCTTTCCCAAAATGCAGCACCTCGCATTTATCTGCATTAAACTCCATCTGCCACTTCTCAGCTCATTGGCCCACCTGGTCCAAATCCTGTGGTAATCTGAGGTAGCCTTCTTTGTTGTCTACCACACCTCCAATTTTGGTGTCATCTGCAAACTTACTAACCATACCTCTTATACTAGCATCCAAATCATTTATATAAATGACAAAAAGTAGAGGACCCAGCACCAAACCTTGTGACACTCCACTGGTCGCAGGCCTCCAATCGGAAAAACAACCCTCCACCACCACCCTCTGTCTTCTATCTTTGAGCCAGTTCTGTATCCAAATGGCTAGTTCTCCCTGTATTCCACGAGTTCTAACCTTGCTAACCAGTCTCCAATGGGGAACCTTGTTGAACACCTTACTCTAGTCCATATAGATCACGTCTACTGCTCTGCCCTCGTCAGTCCCCTTTGTTACTTCTTCAAAAAACTCAATCAAGCTTGTGAGACATAACCTCACACACACAAAGCCATGTTGACTATCCCTAATCAATCTTTGTCTTGCCAATACATGTGCATCCTGTCCCTCAGGATTCCCTCCAACAACTTGCCCACCAACAACGTCAGGCTCACTGGTGTATAGATCCCTGGCTTGTCCTTACCAACATTCGTAAACAGTGGCACCACATTAGATGCTTCTGGCACCTCGCCTGTGACTATTGATGGCACAAATATCTCAGCAAGGGGCCCAGCAATCACTTCTCTAGCTTCCCACAGAATTCTAGGTTACACCTGACCAGGTCCTCAGGATTTATCCACTTTTATGCATTTCAAGACATCCAGCACTTCTTCCTGTGTAATCTGGACATTTTTCAAGGTATCACCATCTATTTCCCTACATTATATATCTTCCATATCCTTTTCCACATTGAATACTGATGTAAAATACTTGTTTAGTATCTCCCCTAATTTTCTGCGGCTCTACAGAAACGCCGCCTTGCTGATCTTTGAGGGGCTCCATTTTCTCTCTGGTTACCCTTTTGTCCTTAATGTATTTGTACTAACCCTTTGGATTCTCCTTAATTCTATTTGCCAAAGCTATCTCATGTCACCTTTTTGCCCTCCTGATCTCCCTCTTAAGTATACTTCTACTGCCTTTATACTCATCCAAGGATTCACTCGATCTATCCTGTCTATACCTTACATATGCCTCCTTCTTTTTCTTAATCAAACACTCAATTTCTCCAGTCATCCAGCATTCCCTATATCTACCAGCCTTTCCTTTCACCCGAACAGAAATATACTTTCTCTGGATTCTCATTATCTAATTTCTGAAGGCTTCCTATTTTCTAGCCATCCCTTTACCTGCAAACATCTGCCCCCAGTCAGCTTTTGAAAGTCCTTGCCTAATACCATCAAAATTGACCTTTCTCCAAGTTAGAATTTCAACTTTTAGATCTGGTCAATTCCTTTTCCATCACTATTTTAAATCTAATAGAATTATGGTCGCTGGTTCCAAAGTGCTCCCTGACTGGCGCCTCAATCACCTGCCCTGCCTTATTTCCCAAGAGTAGGTCAAGTTTTGCACCTTCTCTAGTAGGTATTTGTACATACTGAATCAGATAATTTTTTTTGTACACACTTAACAAATATCTTTCCATCTAATCCCCTTACATTATGGCAGTCCCAGTCTATGTTTGGATAGTTAAAATCCCCAACCATAACCACTCTACTATACACACAGATAGCTGAGATCTTCTTACAAACTTGTTTCTCAATTTCCCTCTGACTATTAGGGGATCTATAATACCATCCCAATAATGTGATTGTTCCTTTCTTATTTCTCAGTTCCATCCAAATATCTTGTCTGGATCTATTTCTATGAATATCCTCCCTCAGTACAGCTGTAACGCTATCCCTTATCAAAACGCCACTCCCCCTCCTCTCTTGCCTCCCTTTCTATCCTTCCTGTAGCATTTGTATCCTGGAACATTAAGCTGCCAGTCCTGCCCACCCCTGAGCCATGTTTCTGTAATTGCTATGATATCCCAGTGCCATATGTCTAACCATGCCCTGAGTTCTTCTGCCTTCCCTGTTAGGCCCCTTGCATTGAAATAAATGCAGTTGAATTTATTAGTCCTACCTTCTCCCTGCCTGCCCTGACTATTTAGCGGACATCTGTTCTCAACTGTACCAGTCTCAGATTGATCTCTTTCCTCACTATCTCCCTGGGTTCCCCCACCTTACTAGTTTAAATCCTCCCAAGCAGCTCTAGCAAATCTCCCTGCCAGTATATTAATCCTCTTTCAATTTAGGTGTAATCTGTCCTTCTTATACAGGTCACTTCTACCCCAAAAGAAATTCCAATGATCCAAAACTGTGACTCCTTCTCCCATACACCAGCTCCTCAGCCACGCATTCATCTGCTCTATCCTCCTATTCCTGCCCTCATTAGCTTGTAGCACTGGGAGTATTCCAGATATTACTACCCTTGAGGAACTGCTTTTTAAATTCCTGCCTAACTCTCTATAATCTCCCTTCAGAATCTCAACCTTTTCTCTTTTCATGTCGTTGGTTCCAACGTGGACAATGAGCTCTTGCTGGCCTTTCTCTCCCTTGAGAACATTCCTCCTCTCTGAGACATCCTTGATCCTGGCACCAGGGAAGCAACACACCATTCTGATTCTTCGCTGCTGGCCACGGAAACGTCTGTCTGTGCCTCAGACTAGACAGTCCCCTAACACAATTGATCTCTTGGAGCCTGACAAACCCTTCTTTGCATGAGAGCCAGTCTCCAGACCAGAAACTTGGCTGTTCATGCTACGTTCCCTTGAGAATTCATCACTCCCTACATTTTCCAAACAGCATACTTGTTTGAAATGGGGATAGCCACAGAAGACTCTACACTAGCTGCCTCCCTCTCTTACCTTTCCTGGAGTCAACCTATCTATGTGACTGTATCAGCACTCTTCCCCCTTCCTATAACTGCCATCCATCAAATACTTTTGCTGTTGCAAATTCCTCATTGCCTCTAACTGTGTCTCCAACCGATTCATCCGATCTGATAAGATTCGCGACCAACAGCATTTATTGCAGATATAATCCACAGTAACCCTTAAACTCTCTTTAAATTCCCACATCTGACAAGAAACGCATATCACTCGACTAAAGGTCATCTTTGCTCCTTCACAATCTATAGACCCTGAAAATAGCATTGCCTTATTCCTCTACAAAACACTGCCCCAGGTTAAATTAATAATTATGGCTTATATTTAAGTTTAATCAAGAGACATATTTCTGAAAACATATAATCAAGAAAGAACCCACACACTTAAAACAATTCACTCATCTGATTCTGTGCTGTGAACTTCACCCAAACAGTTCCTCCAAGATTAGTTGTGAATTTCACTGTTTGTTAATTTTCCTAGACACACTCCGATGTCCAGCGATACATGAATTCAAACAGTAAAGGCAATAACTGTGCAGGTTCACTGTGGTGTCAGTTTCTTTCTTTTTCTCTCTCCTGCACTGACCTCACCACGTGCTTCCTTTGTCTGTTCTTCTCCCTTTTAAAACTGCTGTTGATTGACTTCTAGTTGTGGGATATACAAGAACAGAGCATCTTAGGTCTTGGCCAATTGAAACAAGCAACATGTGCTGCCACCTATTTGAGATGATTTTGTCATGCAGTCCAATGTGACAGGTGAGGAGCTCCAAGCAAACCTCCTTTTCCTATCAATGATCTTAAATTTATTTGTTAATTGTGCATGGCCTGTTTGTTTGAATGTACAGGACCTCTACAATGTTTTGCACAGTTGCATACATTTGAAAGTGAATTCAATATTTTAAATAGAACAATTTAAGTGGCCTAATTGATACTTCCTTGGCTGTTGACTGGCTACATACAGAGGAACATTGATTATCCAAAAGACAAGGATGGGGAGTATTTCATTCGGTTAATCGAATTCTGGATAATCGAATGGCTGATAACATAATTTAGTCAAGCATCAGGACCTTGAGATCTTGCAATTTAAACTAATATTTGGATATTTGAATGCTGCATAATCGAGATTCCTCTGTATATACCCACAACTTATAGGAAATATTATTCTTTACCCATTAATTCTCTTCATACATATCAACATACTAAAGTTACTGGACTATGCTTCTATCTTCTGCAGAGTTAAGGAGGTGGGCTTCTAAGTTGAGCAGTCTTGTTAGCTTGACATCATGTTTTATACAATTTCATGTCAAACCATTGTTGGTTAGTGATGATTCAGACTATTTAGGTATCAATAAGTTAATTAAATTACAAAATGTTGCTTATTATTTTGGAAGTAAGAAGGATAATTCATTTAAGCACTTCTTCCTTATGCATAACTTAGCATTTGCTTAAATAGTTGGAATTTTCTAATTTTCAGTTGAAATGGTTCAAGGTGTGATATGTACAGTACCTGGTACACCATGGCTTGGAACAATGTCTCTCATGCAAGCTTCCATATTTCACCTCATGATGCAAGCAGGCTCTTGGGTCCTTTTGGGGATATGTAGGATCAGAGAAATGGAAGAGCTCGCTCCTGCTGGGGCTTTTAATGGGCATGCATTTTGCACCATATTTAAGTCCAGCTGACCACCACTTCAGATATTGCAAGCCAGAAATTGATCTATATGGTATTATGCTTGAGACTCTACCATCAGGGCATGAACCTAGAGAAGGAGTGAACACTTTAGATTTAAGATACCACTGGATATTGTGTGCAGATTGAGCTTTTGTCCAGTAACAGGTTGCTGATTGGCTTGTGCAATTGGGATTGGTTGTGGATGGTGGGCTGTACATCCTGATCGGCTCTTATGAAGGTGAACAACTTGTGCATTACAGGGCTAGATACCTCCAGCCTGGAGCAAAGATGAGATCTCTCATCCCTGGTGGTGGACTGGGTCTTCCTTAACTGGCACCTACACTATCTTCAGCGAGTTCAGGAAAATGAAAATAAAGCATGTAAATACAAAGCCTCGTTGTTCTCCTTCATCGCCTTAAGTGGTCTTCATTTGGTGCAGGCAAAGGGCTGGACATGTCACTGTGTGATACCATGCTATTTCAAAGTTACAACTCTGGTAGGTTCTAACAATTCTGAAGCAGTTCCAAAGAAGAGCCATATTGATCTCAAAATGTTTACTTTATTTCTTTGTGTATACATTTCCAGACCTACTGAATTTTTCCAGCACTTTCAGTTCTTATTTCAGATATCCCATTGTCTGCAGCATTTTGATTTTATGCCAGACTTGAGTTGCCCACTTGACCCAGGACTCTGTGGATTTGCTTTCACTATTATAGAGCAAACTCTTGATCTGGTCATGGCAAAAGCCTGGACTGACTTGGCAGGACAGCCCTGAATGAACACAGCCTACCATTCAGAATGATTTCTTCATAGCACACTGATTGACTTATTCATTATCCCAGGGCTGCTTGCACTTGGCCTGCAGGACTGATCACGGTTAAAATCACAGACTGCAAGGGAATACTGTCCCCAACTCTGAAAGGATAAAGACTTACTTTGGCCAAACTGCCAGACTGGAATCTCATGAGACCCATGATAGACTATTGAGGTAGCCCCTCACCTACTGTCGTCCCCTTCACCCTACTAAGGATTGATCCTTTTGACTTTCACACAAGCCATTTTCTTGAAGCACATGCAACGAATTTGCTGCAAAAACTGGTGGAAGACGCTGCATGTGTGACGTTGACCTAACGTGATGCCACACATGACGTGTCCATTCTCTTGACCTATCAGGGCTTTCCACCATATCTGTATCTCTCTCAGTGCTAAAAATGTCAATGAGTACCACAATAGCTTTAACTGAGCATGAACGACTCTGTGCTGTATGAAAGCAATGTGATCTACACAGAGATCAATGACCGGTAAGTCAGTTCGTGAGGGTGTACTAAGAAAGCAATATGAAGTATATTGAGTCTGGCAGCCTCCAAATAAGTGCAAAATGAATGAGTGCTGAGAAAGCATGTTAAGAACTATTAAATGAACCCTATATAGATGCACAAGATGTGCGTGTTTCCCTGCATACAGAATGCCAAGAGCAAACAAATCCTCAAATTTACCTGGACCATCTCAGACTCCTCCCTCCCCTTACTAGATCTCTCCATTTCTATCTCGGACAACCGACTCAACACAGACATTTACTATAAACCGACTGACTCCCACAGCTCCTAGATTATAACTCCTCCCACCCTGCCCCCTGTAAAAATGCCATCCCATATTCCCAATTCCTTCACCTTCGCTGCATCTGCTCCCAGGAGGACCAATTCCAATACCGAAAAACCCAGATGGCCTCTTTCTTCAAAGACCGCAATTTTCCCTCAGATATAGAACATAGAACATAGAACAATACAGCACAGAACAGGCCTTTCAGCCCACGATGTTGTGCCGAACATTTGTCCTAGCTTAAGCACCTATCCATGTACCTATCCAATTGCTGCTTAAAGGTCACCAATGATTCTGATCCTGCCACTCCCACAGGCAGCGCATTCTATGCCCCCATCACTTTCTGGGTAAAGAACCTACCCCTGACATCCCCCCATACCTTCCACCCTTCACCTTAAATTTATGTCCGCTTGTAACACTCTGTTGTGTTACAGGGAAAAAAATCTCTGACTGTCTACTCTATTCCCCTGATCATCTTCTAAACCTCTATCAAGTCACCCCTCATCCTTCGCTGTTCCAATGAGAAAAGGCCTAGCACTCTCAACCTATCCTCATACGACCTATTCTCCATTCCAGGCAACATCCTGGTAAATCTCCTCTGCACCCTCTCCAAAGCTTCCACATCTTTCTTAAAGTAAGGCAACCAGAACTGCACACTGTACTCTAAATGTGGCCTTACCAAGGTCCTGTACAGCTGCAACATCACCTCATGACTCTTGAATTCAATCCCTCTGCTAATGAACGTTAATACACCATAGGCCTTCTTACAAGCTCTATTCACCTGAGTGACAACTTTCAAAGAGCTATGAACATAGACCCCAAGATCCCTCTGCTCCTCCACCTTCTAAGAACCCTACCGTTAACCCTGTATTCCGCATTCTTATTTGTCCTTCCAAAATGGACAACCTCACACTTGACAGGGTTGAACTCCATCTGCCACTCCTCAGCCCAGCTCTGCATCACATCTAAGTCCCTTTGCAGCCAACAGCAGCCCTCCTCACTATCCACAACTCCACTAATCTTTGTATCATCTGCAAATTTACTGACCCACCCTTGAAATCCTTCTTCCAAGTCATTAATAAAAATTACAAACAGCAGAGGACCCAGAACTGATCCCTGCATAACTCCACTTGTAACTGGGCTCCAGACTGAATATTTACCATCTACCACCACTCTCTGACTTTGACCAGTTAGCCAGTTCTCTATCCAACTGGCCAAATTTCCCACTATCCCATCCCTCTTGACTTTCCGCATAAGCCTACCATGGGGAATCTTATCAAATGCCTTACTAAAATCCATGTAGACTACATCCACTGCTCTACCCTCATCCACATGCTTGGTCACCTCCTCAAAGAATTCAATAAGACTTGTAAGGCAAGACCTACCCCTCACAAATCCACGCTGGTTGTCTCTAATCAAGCAGTGTCTTTCCGGATACTCATAAATCCTATCCCTCAGTACCCATTACTTTGCCTACCGTCGAAGTAAGACTAACTGGCCTGTAATTCCCGAGGTTATCCCTATTCCCTTTTTTGAACAGGGACACAGAATTTGCCACTCTCCAGTGCCCTGGTACCACCCCCGTTGACAGTGAAGGTGAAAAGATTATTGCCAACGGCTCTGCAATTACCTCTCTTGCTTCCCACATAATCCTAGGATATATCTCATCAGGCCTGGGAGACTTGTTTATCCTCAAGTTTTTCAAAATGCCCAACACATCTTCCTTCCTAACAAGTATCTCCTCTAGCTTACCAGTCCGTTTCATACTCTCCTCTTCAACAATACGGTCCCTCTCATTTGTAAATACTGAAGAAACTTCCTCATTCAAGACCTGTCCTATCTCTTTCGACTCAATACACAGTCTCCCACTACTGTCCTTGATCGGACCTACCTTCGTTCTCATCATTCTCATGGTTCTCACATACGCATAAAAGGCCTTGGGGTTATCCTTGATCCTATCCACTTTAGATTTTTCATGCCCTCTCTTAGCTCTCCTAATCCCTTCCTTCAGCTCCCTCCTGGCTATCCTGTATCTCTCCAATGCTCTGTATGAACCTTGTTTCCTCAACCTTATGTAAGCCTCCTTCTTCCTCTTTACTAGACATTCAACCTCCCTCGTCAACCAAGGTTCCCTCATATGACCATCTCTTTCTTGCCTGACAGGTACATACATATCAAGGACACGTCGTATCTGTTCCTTGAAAATGTTCCACATTTCAATGACATCCTTCCCTGACAGCCTATGCTCCCAATTTATGCTCCTCAGATCCTGTCTTGCAGCATCGTATTTACCCTTCCCCCAGTTGTAGAACCTACCCTGTTGCACGCACCTATCTCTCTCCATAACCAAGGTGAAAGTCACAGAATTGTGGTCACCATCACCAAAATGCTCACCCACTAACAAGCCCATCACTTGTCCCTGTTCATTACCAAGTACCAAATCCAATATGGCCTCCCCTCTGGTCGGACAATCTACATACTGAGTTAGAAAAGCTTCCTGGACACACTGCACAAACACCGCCCCATCCAATCTACTTGATCTAAAGAGCTTCCAATCAATATTTGGGAAGTTGAAATTGCCCATGACTACTACCCTGTAGTTTCTGCACTTTTCCAAAATCTGTTTCCCAATCTGTCTGTTCACATCTCTACTGCTATTGGGGGGCCTATAGTAAACACCCAACAAGGTGACTGCTCCTTTCCTATTTCTGACTTCAGCCCATACTACCTCCAAAGACAGATCCCCCTCCAACTGTCTTTCTGCAGCCATTATACCACTTCTAATTAGCAATGCCACACCTCATCCTTTTTTACCACCCTCCCTAATCTTACTGAGACATTTGAAACCAGGAACCTCCAACACCCATTCCTGTCCGTCTTCTATCCACATTTCCATGATGGCCACAATATCGTAGTCCCAAGTATCCATCCACATCTTAAGTTCACCCACATTATTTTTGATACTCCTTGTGTTGAAGTATACACACTTGAATCCATCTCCACAAGTATTCCCTGTCAGTGCTACCTTCTCCACAGCCTGCCTACATTCTTGGACATCCTGAAAAACAGCTAACCTACTTACTGGACTACAAGTCCGGATCCCATCCCCCTGCCAAATTAGTTTAAACCCTCCCGAAGAGTGCTAACAAACCTACCTCCCAGGATATTGGTGCCCTTCTGGTTCAGGTGCAACCCGTCCTGCTTGTACAGGTCCCACCTTCCCCAGAATGCAGTCCAATTGTCCAAATACCTGAAGCCCTCCCTCCTACACCATCCTTGCAGCCACGTGTTCATCTGCACTCTCTCCCTATCCTTGCCTCACTGTCACGTGGCACCGGCAACAACTCAGAGATGACGACTCTGTCCGTCCTAGCTTTTAGCTTCCAGCCTAACTCCATGAGCTCCTGAATGACCTCCCCACCCGCCTTCCTACCTATGTCATTGGTGCCAATGTGCTCCACGGCTTTTGTCTGCACACCGTCCCCCTTAAGATTTCTGAAGAAACGGTCCGAGACGTCTCGGACCCTGGCACCCGGGAGGCAACAAACCAACCGAGAGTCTCGCCCATATCCACAGAACCGCCTGTCTGTCCCTCTAATATAGAGTCTCCTATAATTAGCGCTCTCCTCCTCTCCCCCTTTCCCTCTCCACCGCATCTCCACCACTTCCCGCTCCTCCGCCCTTGAACCCCACCCCTCCAATCACCACCAGGATAGAACCCCACTGGTCCTCACCTACCACCCCACCAACCTCCAGATACATCATATCATATTTCGTCATTTCCGTTACCTCCAAACAGACCCCACCACCGAAGATATATTTCCCTCCCCACCTCTATCAGCATTCCGAAAAGACCACTCCCTCCCCAACTCCCTCGTCAGATCCACACCCCCCACCAACCCAACCTCCACTCCTGGCACCTTTCCCTGCAACCACAAGAAATGCAAAACGTGCGCCCACACCTCCCCCCTCACTTCCCTCCAAAGCCCCAAGGGATCCTTCCATATCCATCACAAATTCACCTCCACCTCCACACACATCATTTACTGCATCTGCTGCACCCGATGTGGCCTCCTATACATTGGGGAGACAGGCCGCCTACTTGCGGAATGTTTCAGAGAACACCTCTGGGACACCCGGACCAACCAACCTAATCGCCCCGTGGCTGAACACTTTAACTCCCCCTCCCACTCTGCCAAAGACATGCAGGTCCTTGGCCTCCTCCATCGCCAGACCATGGCAACACGACGCCTGGAGGAAGAGCGCCTCCTCTTCCGCCTAGGAACCCTCCAACCATAAGGGATGACTGCAGATTTCTCCAGCTTTCTCATTTCCCCTCCTCCCACCTTTTCTCAGTCTCAATCCTCAGACTCAGCACCGCCTTCTTGACCTGCAATCTTCCCGACCTCTCCACCCCCACCCCCTCTCCGGCCTATCAAGCTCACCTTAACCTCCTTCCACCTATCGTATTCTCAACACCCCTCCCCCAAGTCCCTCCTCTCTACCTTTTATCTTAGTCTGCTTGGCACACCCTCGCCATTCCTGAAGAAGGGCTTATGCCCGAAACGTCGATTCTCCTGCTCCTTGGATGCTGCCTGATCTGCTGCGCTTTTCCAGCAACACATTTTTAAAATCATACTAAGACCAGAGCTCCAAAATAGAACTATGGAATGGCTGAAGAGTTGTGAAATTTGGTCTCAGCATATGCAAAATGTTGTATCAAAACTGGTCATGTGCAGATGTTGATGTTCATGGAGGATCGCAATGGATAGTGGCTGAGCAGCATGGAGGGATTTTTAGTGAAGTTGTGAGATATTGGGGACAAGCATTTAGTGAGCTGCAGCCAACAGGTACGCATTCTGTTTATGTGATCAGAATTTGTATCGTCAAATAAGGAAGTGTCTTATGTATAATGTATTTTAAGGTTTTAATAAGATGCAATTGAAGGGAATTAAGGTAGTTGTCATTCAATGGTGAAATTCTAAAGTTGCTATTTAAAGCTCAAGGAGAAAATGGGAAACTGTTTTCCCAATATTAAATCCAATATCGTCATTCTCACCATAGTTTCTTACTATTGCTCATGTCACAGCAAAGGGGGGATAATTCCATCATTTAATTCTGCCATTGCGCTTGAGGAGTTTAATAAAACAACTTCAAAACACATGAATGAAAGAAATTAATTTGCTTGATTTTGTTGCAATAATCTGTTGGGTTGTCCAGAGAAGGATCAGACCATTTAACTTTAATGCAAGCATTCATTTGCGATTTAGGCAAAACTTTGACTGGCAAATCTTTTTGAGTGAATAGACAGTTATTTCAATTAGGACAGCACTCTTCCTGTCAGTACAATCAACTTGGATTGCTTGAACAGAGGCTCCTGAGTGGAACCATTGAAGAAAATTAGACATGCCAAACGACACCTGTTGTTGGCAAAGGAAAGATTCATGATCTGTACAAAAATATTAGCATAAGAATAGCAAGAATAGAAAATAACTCTCACACTCCTGCAGTTAACATATTGCATCTCTATGGGCTGTAACGCTTTATCATATGCGCACATGGATAACAAATGTTGATGTGCAAGCGAGGTGGATTATCCCTGACATATACGGGATTACGGGGATAGGGTAGTGTCTAGGTGGCATACTCTTTGGAGGGTCCATGAAAACTCGATAGGCCAAATGGCATCTATCCACACTGCAGTGATTCTATGATTCTATATATATATGGCAGTATGAGTTGTGGTCATATAACACCACTATATTAATTGAGTGCAATAGCTTCCACTTCATGAAGGCAGTGGCTTGATATAAAGAGCTCTAGCATTTTCTTGAGTTCAGCATGTGACTCCTTGTACTCAAAGGCACAGTGTCACCCTGTGACTTGCCAAGCCGAATGCCTCTTTTCGCAGGAGAAGTGGTGCCTAGCTAAAAACAGAAGTTTCAGAAAAAAAATACCTTGCTCTTTATGATTCTGCCAGGGCATATGGGCACAACAATAGCTAACGGTACCATCCTTCTTAGGAAATAATTGCAATGTGACAATATGTAGCCTAGGTTAGAGGTTCAGTTAGCTCAGCTGGTTTGCAATGCAGAGTGACACCAACAACATGGGTTCAATTCCTGCACTAGCTGAGGTTGCCATGAAGGACTCTCCTTCTCAACCTTTTCCCTTGCTCAAGTGTGGTAACCCTTAGATTAAACCACCACTACTTAACTCTCTTTGATGAGAGAGCAGTCCTATGGTCGGCTGGAGCTGTAGACTAGATTGCTAAATCTAAGTAAGGTCATTACAGTTCCATTTGCATGAAATTAGGGACTCCTGCAAAAACCTTTGGTCCGGGAATTGAATGTAGTTGCTGAAAACTGCACGCACGGCTGATTATTTAATGTTGATAATGGTGTTCAAACTTATCTCAGTACGACAGCTTTTTGCTTCTGAACCAGATTTTTGTGGTTTCGATAATGTTTGATGGTTTGATTAATCTTGTTGTTGATTGTATTAAACTGTTGACTGATCCATGTTCATTGTGCTTGGTTGTTTAAACATACAGATAGAGCTCGAGAACTTTAGATAAATGACACCGTAGAGGGAATTCTGGAAAGATCTTGGTATGGGCTAAGATTATGTGTAGAAATTCCATAAATCTTGATATATCTATGTGTAAAAATAAACTTATTGTAGATTTCAACTTAGTGTTATCTCTACTCTGAGCTATATCCAATATCTATAGTTGACAGAAAACTGGTTAATAGATAATCTTGCCACAGATAATAAAAAACAAAATGCAGGAAATGTACAACAGGGTTGAAAAGTGTGACGCTGCAAAAGCACAGCAATTCAGGCAGCATCTGAAGAGCAGGACAGTCAATATTTCATAAACCCTTCATCAGGAATGTACGATAGGTCAGGCAGAATTTGTAACAAGAAAAAAAAATGTAATTAATGCTTCAAATGACTGAACTTCCATCTTCACAGGAAAAGACCAAAAATGCAATGATTTTAAATAAGCAAAACATGGGAGGCTGGAAAAATAACACAGAGGTAATCTGTGTTAAAGTAGCAAAATGGAGATTAAATGAGAAAAGAGCTGGTGGTATAGGACAAATAAAGTGGAATTGGTTGTAAAGAAACAAAATTAAGGAGATACGCATGGCAGAGAAAAAAAATAATTCTTTGAAATCAAATGTAAGAAAAAAAAGGAGAGAAGAACCAAAAACTGTAAAGAGAGGGAAGACAAAATGAGGGTGGAGATTCATAGCTTGCCAACAGTTTGGAAACAGGTCATTTGGCCAATCGAGTCCACACTGACCCTCCAAACAGCATTCCACCCCTCCACCCTATTCCTATAACCCTGCATTTTCTATGACTAATCCACATAGACTGTACATCTCTGCACACTATGGGTAATTTAGCATGGACAATCCACCTAACCTTCACATCTGTAGACTGTAGGAGCAAACCCACACATACAGTTGCCCAAGGCTGGGATTAAACCCAGGTCCCTGGCGCAGTGAAATAGCAGTGTTAAAACCCACTTTTTATGGACTGGAGTTTAGATTAGATTACTTACAGTGTGGAAACAGGCTCTTTGGCCCAACAAGTCCACACCGACCTGCCGAAGCGTGACCAACCCAGACCCATTCCCTTACATTTCATCCCTTTATCTAACACTACGGGCAATTTAGCATGGTCAATTCACCTAACCTGCACATTTTTGGACTGTGGAAGGAAACCGGAGCACCCAGAGGGGACTCACACAGACACGGGGAAAATGTGCAAACTCCACACAGTCATTCGCCTGAGGCGGGAATTGAACCCGGGTCTCTGGTTCTGGGAGGCAACAGTGCTAACAACTGTGCCACCATGCCACCCATAAAGTTGCTGAATGTAATATTGGAACAGGAAGATTCTAACGCATCTAATTGAAAGTTGATGTTCCTTCAGCTTTTTCAGCTTCCTTGAAACAATGCAAAGGGTTGAGAACAGAAAGTTTAGAGTTGAGGAAGGTAGAGAATTACAATTGCATATAACTGGAAGATTGAGATTATATGTACAGACTGACAAGAAGTGCTCCATAAAGCTGTCATCCAATTTCATAAAAAGACAATCATAAACATCAGTGGGAAGAGTTGGCCACTCCATCCTTTGAACCTGCTCAGACATTCAAGGCTAATCATTCAACTCAATAGCCTGTTTCCACCTTTTCCCAGTATCTTTTAACCTTTCTGGCCCTGAGTTCTATAGCTAACTCCTCTTGAAATCATACAATATTTTGGCCTTGACTGTTTTCTATGGCAGTGAATTCCATAGTCTCTGTGAGAAGAAATCTCTCCTCATCTCAGTACTACATTGTTAGTACATATCCTTAAATTGTGACCCCTGGTTTTGGACTTCTCAAATATCCTTACTGTATCAATCCTGTCTAGTCCTGATTGAATTTCATAAGTTTCTATGAGATCCCCTTAATCTTCTGCATTCTAGGAAACCTAATTTTAACCGATTCAGCCTCTCTACATGTGTTAAACCTGCCATCCCAGTAATCGGTCAGGTAAACGCTTACTGCCTTCCCTCTACAGCAAAAAAATCTTGCCTCAGATAAGGAGGCCAAAACTGCGCACAGTATTCCAGAAACAAAAAATGCATATTGCTGGAGAAACTCTCTACATCTGTGGAAAGAAAACAGAGGTAATGTGTTCTGAAGAAGGTCCCTGGATTCAAAACATTAAGTCTGCTTTCACTTCAGATGTTGGCTGACATGCTAAGTCTCTCCAGCAATTCCTGTTTTTGTTTCTGAGCTTCCGCGTCTACAATTCTTTGTTTTATCACAATATCCCAGGTATGGACTCATTTTTTTGGTGTGGTGTCAATTTAAGTTTGTTCTGTAGGGTAGACAGCATTGTGAGCAGTAATTTAAAGATGTGCTTGTTCATCATCAGGAAGGAGTGTTTTAAATTCTGATAGTGAGGAGAGAGGATGTAATAGGGCAGGTCTTATCACTCCTTTGCTACAGATCTCCTGCATCCACAGTAGCTTATTCTTGTACCACTGAGGAAAATAGTTCTGGCCATTTATAAGTTTGATGCTTGGTGACCTTGCCTTGTACAAGTTGGCTAACATAACACATTAACCTATAGCAATTATCCACTTCCAGCTGGTAATCTTTCTTTGCCATGTACTAATGGGTGCTATATATGGTAATGAAATTTTCCATGAAGTTACATTGATAGCTCTTGAGTGTTGTGTTAAATTTATAAATGCAGTGAATTTTCACAAGGCTTAATTAATTTCAAAGTTCTGCCAGGCTCCTGCTGACATTATGACATCAGAAAGGGAGGAGATCAGAGAATATTCCTCTCCAAATTGCAGCGTATCAAGGGCCAACATAATTGATTAAAATGATTTGTTGATAACATTATCATCACTGCCCAATTTTCAAATTCCTCTCCATCCCTGCCACATCTACCATTTCTTAGATGTGTTCAAATAGTCAGGGTGCAATACAAGTGCACATTTTGCAATTATTGCTTTCACTGTGGTATGAATCATTCAGATGAAAAGTTCTACTTTAAACTTTGGATCACTATTTTGAAAGATTTGAGATTCAAAGAAAGACCATTATGAATGCCATAGATTTAACTGGAAGACTGAATCTTGCTTTTGAATTTGTAAACCCATCATAGCAGCTTTTGAAGTCTTAGCTGAAACAGAGTGTTGAACTCTTCCCAGACTCAGAATTCCAGCTAATATCTGATTAGCTGAGTGAGTTTCAGTCTTTAACGCTTGAGAAAATTGTTTCATATTACTGACAGTAAAGCCTGAGGATTCTCCCCTTCCACTGGGGAGTTCAGACTTAACCATGGCTCTTTAAAGTGCATCTGTATATTCGTGGTCCATCATACATAAAAGATACGTAAGTACCATAAAAGAGCTGTGGCTATTGCTGTTAGGTCTTGAAATAGCTGTCAAAACATTCATGTCTTTTTGTACATTGAGTTCAAGATATACAAGTTCAACAAATAAAAAAAAAGCAGCCACATAATATTTATCCGTGACTTGCCAATATATAGAGGAAATGCAATATTCTTGTAATATTCTTAGGAATGGGTTTTCTGATTTCTATCCTGACTGGACTGAAGATATCAAGTCAGTTAACTGATTTCAGCATCCAATGGCTCACTGGAGAATTTAAGTGCCTAGATCTGCAAAACCACCACAAATTCAGGTACATTTTAGATCACAGTGGGGTGGAATGACAATATTCTTGCATTTGGCAATCCAATTACAAGCTGCACTCACAGTTCTACTTGTTTTAAAAAGTGTTTCTTTGCTTAAGTTTTTGTTCATGCAAAGGTACTCACATATTGTCAAACACAAAATCTGACACAAATCAGGCCAATCACTGCACAATTTTAGCATCTGTTTTAAAAGACTGCTTTAAAATCTTCCTTCGCATATTTAGGTGATAACTTTGCAGAGTTTGATTAATACAGCTGAAAATGAGTTTACAACAAAACATAATTATTTTCAGTCACAATGTTGATCCAGTGTCTGTGGCTAACCCAAATTTTGCAGAAAATGAAAATTACAGTTTGATGTATTCCAGAACTATTTGCCAGATACAGTGGACTAAGATAGTTAGTTGCTAAGTAAATTTAAAAGCTACATCGCTGTCCCTCAGTCAAAACAATCCAATATAATTATTACAGCCATCCTGACCAGAATTTGCAGAAACTTCAAATTGTATTAATCCATCAAGAGCAATGTTCCATCCGGCTGATCAGCATGGAAGTACACTGAGTCTTGGAGCCATGCACAGCAGGAGGAAAAATTAGAAGGAATGTAGATCGGGGGATTGTGACCAGATTTAATGATGGTGCCTTTTCAAAACAATTGTATACAAAAATGCATAAAAGATTTGTACTGAACAGAATTTACACTTGAAATTCTTTTGACTGTGGATTATTTCAGGCAGCCACCGGCCATCTCTGCAGTGTCAGCGATGCTGCAGCATAAAGAAATATTCATCAGGTCACTGGCACACTTTCCAGGAGAACAAATAAATTTATCACTTTTGGCCTCACAGCAAGACAGCAACGAGATAAAATCATTGAAGTTAATCAGGGTTGCGGTTTCACTGAAGCAGTTGGTGATCTGTACCTTGCTTTGTGTTCGCTTCAAACCTTCAAAATCTTCAATTGTGCCTCACCCCTGTAATCCACAGGTTGTGCATGCGAATAAAGGTGCATGCTTTGAAGGGCTGCATGCTCTTTTTTTTTACCAATCAAAAGTGTAAATTACTTCTGTAACCGCTGGGTGACGACGCTTATGATTTTCTCCCATAATGAATCTAGTACGAGTCCCAAGAAGCAACAGGAGAGCACCACAATAAAGTACGTGTGCATTATTAAATTCATCATGAAAATGACAACAAACAAAAGTAACAGTCTCTGAAAGGGGATTGAACAGATCATGAGGGCCTTTACCCTCTCGAATAATCACAGCTTACCCTTCATGATAATATGTTAAAAAACACGGATGCTGAATTTGTTTATGATGAATCCTTGGCTCGTTGGAAAACAAAACTGTGTGAAAGAGCATATTGAAGTTTAGTTTATGCACAATAGATTCCTCACACTGTACAGACATTTAAGTAGATCTTGTCACTGAAGTCCTCTTTTCCAACACAACCTAACTTTGACATCTTTGTCTTACTTCCTGTGGTTCAAACAAAGCTACATTCTTTCAATCGTGATTTGGAGACGCTGGTATTGGACTGGGGTGTATAAAGTTAAAAATCACATAACACCAGTTTATAGTCCAACAGGCTTGTTTGGAAGCACTAGCTTTCAGATCACTGCTCTTTCATCATGTGGTTGTGGAATACAAGATTGCAAGACACAGAATTTATAGCAAAAGTTCGCAGTGTGATGCAACTGAAATGATATATTGGAAAAGACCTGGATTGTTTGTTAAGCCTCTGGTCTTTTAGAATGACGTGTTGTTTTCAGTTCTTTCATATGTAAATCCCAGAACTTTTTTTGAAGTTACATTCTCAAGTGAACTTTAACAATAGATGCCATGTCAGCTCAGATAATGCATTGAAGGTGTGAGGTGCCCTGTGTGAGGCTGTCTGCATCTTAATGTCCAGATTGGTTCTATTTCTGAAAAAAAGGATTTACAGAATCTTACATGGATTCATGCAGTTTTTGAGCAAAATAAAATGTAATTCTGCAAGTACAAATTCACCTTACAAAGTTATATGTTTGTGTGTGTGTGTGTGTGTGTGTGTGTGTGTGTGTAGAGTCACCTATAGTGTGACATGAACCCAAGGTGCCAGTTGAGGCCATACCCATGGGTACCAAACTTGGCTATTAGCCCAAAGTCCATCTTGGAGAATGGTCACCCAAAGTTCCGTGGCCCAATGGCCCCAGACTTCGGGGCAGGCAACAACACAAAGTGACAGAGTTTAGTAACAGAGTTTCCTGAAAACAGAGTTTCCTGATGAAGGGCTTGTGCCCGAAATGTTGAATTTCCCATTCCTTGGATGCTGCCTAACCTGCTGTGCTTTAACCAGCAACACATTTTCAACTGTGATCTCCAGCATCTGCAGACCTCATTTTTTACACTAACAGAGTTTAGTACCCAGGGATGGCCTCACTTGGGTTCATGTCACACTGTAGGTGGCCACAGTAGACTAAACACTCTCTCACACATGCACACAAGCTCACTCAAACACACTCTCCTACAGACCTATACATTCAGACAGACCCTCTCTCATACAGAAGTTCTCTCTCATATGCTCACAAATACACCCCCCCCGACCATGCTCACACTCACACACACACCCTCTCACAGACTTATATCCCTTTACACTCACAAACATACATATATACACACTGTCTCAAAGGCACTCACATCCCTCCAAACGCACACATCCACACGCGTGCACACATGTTAGTTTGTGAGGTGAAATTGTACTTGCAGAATTACATTTTATTTTGCTCAAAAACTGCATGAATCCATGTGAGATTCTGTAAATCCCTTTTTTTCAGAAATAGAATCAGTCTGAACATTAGGGCACAGATGGCCTCACACAGGACACCTCACACCTTCAATGCATTATTTGAGCTGACGTGGCACCTATTGTTAAAGTTAATGTGAGAAAGTAATTTCAAAAACAGTTCTGGGATTTACATATGAAAGAACTGAAACCAACATGGAATTCTAAAAGATGAGAGACTTAACAAACAATGTGGGTCTTTTTCAATATATCATTTCAGTTGCATCACACTGTAAACCTTTGCTTTAAATTCCGTGTCTAATGGTCTTATTCTCCACAACCACCTGATGAAGGAGCAGCGCTCTGAAAGCTAGTGCTTCCAAATAAACCTGTTGGACTATAACCTGGTGTTGTGAGATTTTTAACTTCTCTCAATCAGTTAATCACCTTACAATATGACAGTGCAACAACCTGCTTTGTTACTAACTGGTTGTGTGCATAACCCTCAGCTGAATAATGTTATGAAGATGTGGATATATTGTATCTTTAAGAGAGTTAAAAGCTAGCAGTGACACCACCAGGTGTTCTGAAAAAAGATACGATGTAACATGCTCTCCAGCTACTGGGGTAGCTAGTTGCATGGAAATGACAAAACAGATTCGAATTAGGCCAATCGGTTTAAATTATACCCTGAAAAATAATAAACTCCAATCCAGTTTGAATTTAGTATACTGATAATCTTAAAAGCCAATGATGCAATCCGATGCTTTGGGGGAAAAACATTGGAGAAAATTGAACAGTTGATTGGAGAACTGTCCAGCTACCAGCATGTAAAGACTGTCTGAAAAATAGCTCTCTTAAAAGTACCTTTATCGATCAGTAACCTGCGAAGCAGAATCCCTAAGAAGAAGAAAAAAAGACACAGGAAGATCCACATAGAAGAACCAAAAGCTGCCTGGTTTTGAAATAAGACATTTTGTTTTGTAAATCTTAATTGGGAGTTTTATCTGACCAGAATTGTGGAAGGGGTAGGTAGGGTGGCACGGTGGTACAGTGGTTAGCACTGCTGCCTCACAGTGCCAGAGAGCCAGGTTCAGTTCCCGCCTTGGGCAACGCTCTGTGTGGAGTTTGCAAATTCTCCCTGTGTCTATGTGGGTTTCCTCCCATAGTCAAAAGATGTGCAATTTAGGTGAAATGGCCACATTAAATTGCCTGTAGTGATAGGTGTAGGGGAATGGGTCTGGGTGGGTTGCTCTTCAGAGGGTCAGTGTGGACTTGTTGGGCCAAAGGAAGGGCCTGTTTCCACACTGTAAGTAATCTAAACAATAGATTAAAGGACTGAGTTATAAATATTCGTTAATTATTCTCTGTTATACTTTAATAAATAGGAGGAGAAAGTGAGGGCTCATGCCAAATGTCAATTTCCTGTTCCTTGGATGCTGCCTGACCTGCTGCACATTTCCAGCTACTTTAATAAGTAGGTTGTTAATTTGTTCTTAAACTAGTTCTTGGCCTATCGAAATTTCACAGAAAACTGCATGGGATAAATCTTTTCTGTGTTGCTGGTTTTAAATTAGCAGAGGGGCTTACCCCATGTTGTAGCAATGAATAAGCCACAGCTGAAAATGTGTTGCTGGTTAAAGCACAGCAGGTTAGGCAGCATCCAAGGAATAAGAAATTCGACGTTTCGGACATAAGCCCTTCATCAGGAATCTTACATGGATGAAGGGCTTATGCCCAAAACGTCGCATTTTCAGCTGTGATCCCCAGCATCTGCAGACCTCATTTTTTACATGAATAAGCCACAACCAAATAATTGCAGTCATTTCTGCATGACTTCCATGAAAAGAAATGCACAATATCAGTCCACATGTCTTTGAATACAGTGAATTTGAAAGTGTACAGCAGCTAGCCTATTCTTTCCTAACACCATTGTTCTCTCGGTGTCTACACCTGCCTTTCTTTCACTTATTCTGAAGATCCCTTAGGTATAACCAGAGGGCTAATGTTGTGGCTGTTCATGCTGTACAAAGAGATCAAAGTACATGCTGAAGTGGCATTTCCCATGAGTTCCATGGTCATCTTCTCATAAAGCATGTGGAATTTAAAGATGGAACTTGCCCACTAGTGACCTAACTCTTAAATTAAATAGAATATATAGCAGTGTATCAGACCATTGAATTCAAGTGGTTCTTGCTGGTTTTAATGCTTAACTTGCCTTTTCCCACTGAATGTAGTTAGCCTTATCAGCATATCCTTACATTCCTTGTTTCCAACGTGCTTATCGATCTTCCCTTTAAATACATCTTTGGCAGTTAACTTAGTTATGCTATCCATGTAAGATTCTGTAAGCCCCACTTTAGAAATAGAATTGACTCAACATTGGTATAGACTTTACCTTCACACATTTAATACATCGTTTGAGATGAGATGACACCTGTTATTAGAAAAGCTGACGTCACCTTGAGAATGTAATTCTGGGATTTACATATTAAAGAACCTAAGCCACCATATCCCATTCTAAAAGATGAAAGACTTAATCTAAATATATTTAAGAACTATAACCTGGGTGTTGTGTGATTTTTTTAACTAAAGTTGTTTAATACGTCATTACAATTCCATGACATTGTAACCCTTTTGCTGTAAATTCTGTAATGTATGGTCCTGTTCCACAACTACCTGATGAAGAGGCAACGCCTCAAAAGCTAGTGCTTCCAAACAAATCTGTTAGACTATAACCTGGAGTTGTGTAATTTTTAACTTTGTCCACCCCAGCCTAACACCAGCACCTTCAAATTATTAGTTATTCTAAATTGTATTGCTCACAAAATATGAACCTTTGAACTATAAAAATGAAGTTATGAAACACAAACCTAAACTGGAGATTTTTTCTGTTAAAAAAAAGTAGAATCAGGAGGCCAGGTGACATTTTTTCTTTCCTGCCAACACACATGGAACTACAAAACCACTGAACTAATTTTATGTCTGGACAAATCTGCTGACAAAGTCATTATAGTGCACATAACCTTTCTAGATATATCCTTGAGAAGTCATTAAAATGCAAATGACCATCCCTTTGGTTAATGCCTGCACTTCTGCAACTAATTAATAAGACTGGTTTCACAAATGCTACTGTAGCCTTTATAGCTTCAAAGTTGAAATCCAGTGAACGAGTACAAAAAGCTTCATTTCAGCGAGACGGATTGCGGACAATTGATACCTGGTGTCTATTATTTGACAATGGTCTAACTCTCAGAAAAAACTCGGGACAACAATAGAAAATGATCCTCTGGTCATATGACTGAAACTAGATTTGTTGTAAGGAGATTTAATAAGGCGCGTTCAGAGCAGGCATGTCAGAAACATCTAATCCAGTGAAGGGAAGGGGCTCCCCTTGAAAGATCATGAATGACAAGGCTCAATTTTGAATTTCTGCTGAGAAACCACAAACAAAGCAATCCAAAACATGAAATTAAATTTATGTACCGGGAGTACCGAACATACCATCACAGTAATTATTTACAAATCAAGGTGATGGACGTGACATCTTGTTTTGATATGCAGCTGTTCATTTTATGGTCTTCTCTCCTTAGACCCTAGGTATGGAGGTAGTCAGTGAAGCCTGCTGTAGAAGCTAAAGATTTAAAGGAGGGATCCTGAGACTGCTAGCCACAGTAACAGCCTGAATATGCACATCAGCAAGCGCAATATAAGAAAGCAGGAGGTGTCAGACAATAAGGTGGATACCTTTCAAAGCATTCAGCCTGACCAACAAAAGCGTTGTCTCTCCATCCAATGTTCGCAAACATGGACATGACCTATCACTGGCCCACTCTAAATAAAATGTTTTTTTTAGAGAAAAAAAACAAGGTGCCTTAAAACCAGATACTTACCTTAAATTTTCATTGGAAGCTAAAATCTCTCTAAGGCCCAGAGCTGCTGAATGCCATTCATAAAGATCAATTAGCTTGCAGCTTCCCTAAGCACTGATCAATCAGCACAGAACATGGGCAGGCCAAGCTGTCAAGGCTGTGTCAGGAAAGGTACTAATCGTGTAACCTGTTGGGAAACCAGCTGGGGGTAACTGTCTGCAGTTGGTGTCATTGTTATATCATCAGCAATCAAGATCTGAAATCAAACTTACAAATAAATTTTTTTTAAAGATGCATTGGTGTGACTGTTGCGGCCAAATCTCCATGTCTGTCCTCTCCAACCAGCCTTGTGATTTTTTCCCCTATAATCACTCCCCTACAAATGCTCTCACTGAAAGGAAAACCAAGGGGAAAAGAAGTGCATTTTGAGGCACTGAAATGGCAATTCCTCAACCAGTGACTGAGAGATTGAGAATCAGCACATTCCCAACCTCATACCATCAGCTATGAATCAGAAGGATCCAAAAGAAAGTAGAAAAAAAAACTATCTGTCTGTAATCCCAGACTGGTGCCTGAATTGCATTTCTCTTGCGTTTAACCCCAGTCCATTCATAATGCCCATGTGTTGGCTCAGTCTTTGTGGGTCTGGTTGTATGCGTATAGAAATTTTTAAAACGTGCAGAGCTCAAGTTATCAAGTCATGGTTCGCAACTCATGTTTCTTTCTTGGCAGACTGTAATATATCCAAATGTGTGGACAACACAAAAATAGATAGGCGGCCACGTTGTGATGAGGATGTAAGGAAATTGCAAGGGGATATAGATAAGTTGAGTGAGTGAGCAAAAACATGTCAGATGGAGTTTAGTGTAGTTACTTATGATGCCGTGCACTTTGGTGGGAAGAATCAAAGCACAAACCATCATTTATTTGCAGAGAAACAAAAAAAAATTGCAGCACACAGGGATATAGGCCTTCTTGTGCGTGTGACACAAAGGTTCGCATGCAGAAGTAGTAAGTAATTACATAAGGAAATTGAATTTTAGCCTTTATTACTTGAGGGTTGGAGTTTTAAAATGGACAAGACTTGTTACAGATGCACCGAATATTGATAAGGCCACAACTGAGTAGTGTGTACAGTTTGAGTAATCCTGTTTCTGTAGAGATTCACTGGGCTTATTCCTGGGATGAAGTGGTTGACTTCTGAAGAATATCTAAATTGATTTAGCCTTTATTCATCTGAATATTGAAGGTAGAGGTGTGAACTTATTGAAACATACAGGATTTGGAGGGGCTTGAAAGGAAAGATGCTGAGAATAAGTTTCCACTGGTGGAGGAGTCTCAAACTAGAGGACATTGTTATAGGATAAGGGGAAACTCATTTAAAATAGAGAAGTGAAGTAAAGTTTTCTCCTGGAAGTTAGTGAATGCCTGGAATTCTTTACCCCAGAGAAACATGGAGGCTAGATCAATTAAATTACTTAAAGTGGAGGGAGATAGATTTTTGTTTTAACTATCTAGAGGTTGAGGGCTGTGATGAGCTGGCAGGAAACAGGAACTGAGGCCTAGGCAGATCGGCTGTGACTTTATTGAATGATGGGGAGGGCTTGAGGGGAGAAACTGTCACTTTTGTTCACATTTCTTAGGACTTTAAATAAGGTGATCAAAACTGTTTGCAGTACTCTCACAGTTGCATTAAAACCTTGTCAAACTGTAGCAAGAGTTTTCTCCTCTCATTATATTTTATCATCCTTGTAACAATCGTTCAACATCTGAAATTTGCGCAACTAAAATCCCATTGTGTTTTATCCTATAATAGCTCATTTTAAGATTAAAGTTTATGACTCTGAAGGCAACTGGTATGCTATATTATTGCAAACACTTACACACCATTTTGGACATTAATGAACCAATGTGGAATAAATTTCTGAAGCCAACATGTTGAGTAAAAGAGCAGTATTCATTGAATCCCTACAGTGTGGAATTAGGTCATTCAGTCCATCAAGTCCTCATCGACCCTTCAAAGACCATCCCACCCAGACACACACCCCTACCTTATCCCTATAGCCCTGCATTTCCCATGGTTAATCCATATGACCTACACACCCCTGTACACAATGGGCAATTTAGCAGAGCAAATCCACTTAAATCTGCACATCTTTGCTCTGTGGAAGTCAACTGAAATGCTTGGAGGAAACGCATGCAGACATGGGGAGAATGTGCAAACTCCACACAGACATCTGAGCTGGGAATCAAACCCAGGTCCCTGGTGCTGTGAGGCAGCAGACCTAACCACAAATGTCATGGGACAGGAGACAAAAAAAACTTGATGTAAATGTACTAGATTTAACTTGAGGGTAGAAAAGTCAATCAGCCAAATGTTGGAATTCAAAATTTTTACTGCGTAGAAATTGTCAATAAATTTGTGGCCTTATTTACCTGAAGTTGTATTGGCTTTGTGGTTTATTTATTGGAAAACATGAAGTAATAAAGATGTAATTGAGGAAAAGCTTTAAAAGCTGGTAATGATTTTCCAGTGCAGAACTTTATATGTAAGTGATCCAGACTGGTTTAAGTTCCAGCTCATGTTACTTCAGTTGAAGAGTGAAGTGAATTAATGCACACATACTACAAAAGCAGCAAAAAAGCTTTTACATTAGTGCTTCTTAATTCAGATTCCAGGAATCATGCATCTTTGAGGTGGCTTCTCCCTTTCTTATTTCTAAATCACATTCCCTTATCACAACTGCAGAATTGTAGGAATAGTTTTCATGGTTTGATGATTGAACTCCTGATGGAAAGAAGCCTTATTTAAAAATGTAATCAGTGGAAGACAGCACATTGTACCCAGGCTAAGAAAGTACTTTTGTAAAAGTGTCAAAGCAATGGCTGTCAAGAGCATTAATGTAAGCTCTCATTTAACAGACAACAGCAGCATGTTCCTTTTGTTCTGCGATTAATAACTCATAACAACTAATTGTATTATCAAAACTTATTTTTGTTCTGAGGATGGAATTGGATATTTTCTAAATATTGAAATACTAGAAATCAAAATTACTTTAAAGGTATTTGGATAATTAAATTATCATGAGGCCATTTGGAAAACAATCAAAAAGATTAGTGGAATGCTAGTATTTACATCTATTGAGCTTTAATACAAGGGGCTTGAAGTCATGCTGCTGCTATTAAGCCCTGATTAAATCCCAACTGGTGTATTGTGAGGTTCATGGTTTATATATATATATATAAATTTTAGGAATTAATATTTTATGGTCTGAAATGGCATAAATGCAACTGAAATAGCTTGACATGTAGTGCCTTTTAAAATGTTGAGAATATGCTGCTTTACAAGGTTAATAGCTAGGAAGATACTTTTTTTTTAAATGCTGGGCTGTGGTGATTGCCTGAAACAAATAGCAATTATAAATCCACCAATTTTGTTTAATAGGAAACAAAAGTAGAGTTAAATTGGCATTCAAAGACCAGGAGTGTGCCATTACTTGGACAATGTTATTTGATAAGTTTCTATTTTAATTTTGTAAGTTCCCCATTGATTGTTAAATTTTACTTTTATTACAGTGCCCCATCAGAGCCTAATTAAAGTCTTGTTTTGAAACAGTCCAAGAGAAGGAGCTGTAAAAACTTCAGATGAGCCTACCTGCAGACATCGTTTCTGCAAAGCTTGCAGTAATAGCAGTCTAGAGGATGTTCAAGCTAAATTAGCTGAAAAGCATTTCATAAACACTGAAGTTCAGGTTAATGATAGCCAAGATAGGCAACATGATCATAGAGGTTGGTCAAATTTAACAAGGTTCTCTGGTTTAAATTTATCTTGGTGGGTGATTGTTGGGATAGGTTAGTTGCAGTTTGAAGTTGGGTGCATATTGAAGCAGAAGAAATGGCTTCAGCCAACAAATTTGGTCAGCAAACTCTAGGCGGATAGTACTCAGGACTGGACCCACTGTGTGATGCCAACCAGCACTATTCATTATTTGGATAATGAGGCTGAGAAGCTTTGGAGCTGAGGAAATTGAGTGGCAGCAGAGAAAAGTTGGAATGTACTTAGAAACAGTCACAGTAGTCATCAGGGACATGAAGTTAGAAGAAGAGGTTGAATGACCAAGATGTGGGGCATTTGTCGAGACAGCCCATGTCAGAGAGACTTTGAGAGCGGTCTAAAGCTAGATCTTTGAAAATGAAGAATTTGCATGCTTGCACAATTTCAACGAGAGTTTGTGACATTCATAGTCATTAATGTCTGAGTGGGATCTGTCTTGGTCGTATCCATCATTTCAGTGAAATCCATTGGGTCTTCTGTCACAGTTAACTGATATTTACAACATGTTAATCCTGAATGTTAGAGTCTAAGTTGTGTCGATATGATGTACATTGTTTAAAATTCATTAACTCACTTGTTCATATACAAATTTAGTCATTACTGCTTCTGGTCAACTTGTTCAAGTTGGAATTTTTTTAGCATTTCAATTCAATTCAAATAGAATTCTGCCACTTACTTTCTTACTCTAAGTTCTTCAATTTCTTCTATTCTTTAAAAGCTAATGATCTATAATGTCAGATCATAACAATACTTTAGCTTGTCCAGTAATGACATAACTGGGATCAAGGCAGTGTTCAGTTCTAAAAACCATAAACTAGAAAGTTAAAAATCACAAAACCCCAGGTTATAGTCCAATAGGTTTATTTGGATTCACTAGTTTTTGAAGCTCTGCTCCTTCTTCAGGTGGTTGACAACTCCCTGATGAAGAAGCAGCGCTTGGAAAGCTGGTGATTTATCTTTATCGGTGATTATTGGGATAGGTTAGTTGCAATTTGAAGTTGGGTGCATGTTGAAGCAGAAGAACTTGGGATATAACCTGGTATTGTGAAATTTTTAATTTGTGGTGCTGGAAAAGCATAGCACGTAGGGCAGAATCCAAAGAGCAGGAAAATTGACGTTTCAGGCAAAAGCCCTTCATCTCTTAACCTTGTCAACCCCAGTCCAACACCGGTACCTCCACATCATAAATTAGGAAGGATATGTTTGTTTTTGAAAGAGTGTGCCATAGATTTATCAGAATTAAACTTGAAATACAAATTGTGGTGAATTATCCTGGAAGTTAGATGATTAAGGGGTGTTGTAAAATTATTAACAGAGAATTAAATATCAGATCAAGAGAAATCAGATCCACAATTGGGTGGGGTTGAGGGGTTGTGGAAGTACAGGCTGGAGATTGGAGATGTGGTCTAAAAACTACAGTTACCCTTTCATGACTGAAATTAACAATGGCTGGTATACATTTTAAACTCTTCTACAACTTACTGTTCATTGTCCATTCTTTTTTCCTTATAAATCTGAGACTGGTGGATACTTGTTAACAAAAGATGTCATGGTATATGGGACAAAGGACAGTATGGAGATGGGTTGCAATTAAACAATGAATTCAGTTGATTGGCAGAACAGACTTGAGGAACTAAATGTCCTCCATTTACAAAAGAAGAGCTAGAAGTAGAAGTGCACAAAGACAGGATGAAGGAAGATGCACCATCAGATCTTATACAAATAACTCAAACCTTGAAAATCTATATTTTAGAGGATGGCTTTCGAGGAAGCGCATATTGTAGCACACATGGCATGAATTGCTTGGGCGAAGGCCAATGATGGACATGAGTTCTCATACACATGCTGCAGAGTATTCTGATGAACACTGATGCAGCGGGACTCTGAAGGAGATGCAAAATGAAACATGTGATGCATTAACAGAGAGCTTATGGTCAATGTCAATGATAAAGGAGGGATGCAGTTTCAATGTATCATTTGAAGAGATGTTGGAGCTCATCCTTTACAGAGACATGGCAGCGGACAATTCTGTTAGAAAACTTGCAGATCCACCTTGTGGGATTGTCTAGTGACTGATATATATATATATATATATATATATATATGATCTTACGTTGCAGCACAAATGCCACCCCATATTTATGTATTGCAGAGAAAGCTCAGATTTCATAAATGCAAGATTTGATCGCAATCATCACGTCTACCAACTTGGATGTTCAAATGGGCTTGGTGGGTGTCACAGCAGCCCAGCAATCTGTCCTCCAACAGGTTACAAGTATTGCTTTAGGTATCAACCCATGAAAGTGGCATTGACCATGTGGAGTAGAACTCTGTGATCCCCACAATTACAACTTTGATCAACCTACCACTTTCACAACTCAACATAGCTACAAACCTTTCCCAGCCCTCTTCTATCTTCTTCAGATATGGTTCCTCCAACAATAAATGCTGGAGAGAATCTCTATGATTGGGGGAGCAGCATCCAATGCAGATTTATGTCTCTTCATTCAACCTGTGGCCTAAAAAGCATGGCATATCTGTAAAGGAAGGGCGGGAGAAAACATTTCAAACAAAAGGTTCCCTGTTCCCAAGTGAAGGGGGGGCAAAGTGGCTCTGTTAGAAATCTGGGATGTTGGGAAGAGATTCTGCTGCTGTGATGGCAATCAGGTGGGGAGAAGACAAGAATTTTACCCTCCTGCTTAGGTTCTATCCGCTAAAATATTACAACCAACCTGGCAGAGTGGGGCACCTGGGCCTAGGCAAGGTATGACTGAGCGAGAAAGAGTGTCTGTTAGTGTATCTAGGAGTTTGAGAAAGATATGGAACATGTCTGAAGGAATGAGAAAATGAGGAGAGTGAATTTGAGGGAGCTAAAGAAAGGAGATGCTTGTGTGAGGAGGTAGATGTGAAAGAGTGTGAAGAAGGAAGTGTAATTGAAGGATTGAGAGAAGTAATGAAGTATGCCTGAAAGGAAACATGTTTGATGGAGTGTGTGAGAGAGTGTCCATGCAAGGGAGCAAGTGACATAGGGACAGTGTATAAGACAAAATGTGTGGTGCTGGAAAAGCACAGCTGGTCAGGCAGCATCCGAAGGAAAGGAGAGTCGATGTTTCGAGCCTAAGCTCTTCATCAGGAATTCCTGATGAAGAGCTTATGTTTGAAACATTGACTCTCTTGCTCCTTGGATGCTGCCTGACCGGCTGTGCTTTTCCAGCACCACATTTTTTGACTCTGATCTCCAGCATCTGCAGTCCTCACTTTCTCCTAGTTGATTATAACCTTACTTTGAAGCCTCTTCCAAAGATACCCACCTTGAAGAACTTCTCCTCCTCCTTCTACAAGGAACTCAGTGAGTCGCTGTCTCACTGCACCCCCCCCCCAGGTCATCTCCACATTCCTGATGAACAGCTTATGCTCGAAACATCGATTCTCCTGCTCCTCGGATGCTGTCTGACCAGCTGTGCTTTTCGAGTGCCAGACGTTTTGACTCTGACCTCCAGCATCTGTAGTCCTCACTTTCTCCACAGTGTGTAAGTGTTTGTGTGTGAGTAGTGAAAGTTTGGGTGTGATAACATGAGAGAATGTGTGCGTGAACCCTGAAATTGGAAGTGTATGGTCGCACATACATATCCTCCATCTCCCTCTTCACAGTCCCATCATCAAACTAGGTTGTGAGTGGACCAAAGCGTAGGCTGATAGGCAACCTCTTTTTGTCCCTCATTTTTGTGTGAATTCAATTAAGGCCAGCTCAGGGTGTATGCCACCAGAGTGAATGCTAGGCCAGTGGTAGTTAAACCCCACCCTCTAATTCAGCCCCACTTCCTCTCCCTTGATACCAGGACTTTTGCCATAGTCCGCCTCTCTCTCCCTAGCTCTGATTCTTAAGCAAAACAGGAACTAAAGGAAATTGGATAGGCTCTGGAGAAAATGAACTTGTCGAGCTATATAGGACTGACTCCATTGTTCATTGAAAACTGACTTAAACTAGATGGGCTGACTGACCTCCTTCTGTGCTGACTGACTGACTGCTTTTTCCTGTGGGCACTGCATATGTCTTTGCAATTGTGTGTTAACACCCTTACCAATACAGTGTCATGAAATATGAGCATGTGCCTTAGACCTCAAAAATACCCATGATAGTAAAACAATGGGAGTTCAACTGAGCAAAATTTAACACCAACTGAATGACAGAGAAATGGAGTAAGGAGAGAGAAGAGAAATCTCTGATACAATCAAGTGTTGAATCTGAGTGTCAAAAAGAAGACAAATTATCCTTTGCCGTTATTGCCAAACCACAGAAAAGGAGTAGATAGTTCCTACTCACAGATGACTGCAGTTTGAACTTTCCATTTAAGTTCTCCATTACTAGAGATGAGATAATACATTAAAAATTATTTTACAGTTATGTTTCCAGGATAAGCTTTCATACATCATACCTTTTGCACAATGTGTGAGAATAATGTGATGAGGGTGAAAATATAGAATCCGTAACTTGTGAACAAGGAAGTGAAAAATAGCACAGGCTGAAATGATTTCAAGCTACAGTTCTTCAGTTTAATTTTACAATATAATGAAAGGTTGTACACTTTGCATATGCATGTTTTCACTGCATAACAATTGCACTAATCACGTGAAGAAAGAACAGACACCTGCAGTTGAGACTGGAAAACAATCAGAGGTTGGAGGCAGTGGCATCTGCACACTCAAATCACAACTGAAAAAGCAAATTCTCAGAGCAAACACCCCATGAACAAATTGTTCGATTGGTTCAAGAGTTTACTTTTAAGCTAAAAGCTTACATTTGAATTCATTAGTTTTTGTTTTCAGTTTGATGCACTCCAGTAATACACATTCAATGAGACAAGAAGGGACAGTTTGATGAGTACACAACACATTTTAAATTTCCCTAGACAGCTTATTCGTCCTTATCATGCATGTGATCACAAAACCCTACACCTTTGCAGCTTTTTACACTCAGATATACTGCCAATGGCATTTAATAAACTATCGTTGCAGTTGAATCTCTCTATTATATTTCAAGAACCAGCCCACAATCTTGGAATGCTGAACATGTACAGCATGGAATCTACTACCTGTCAGCACAGTCCCTGGTGTTGGATGAATTATATCCTGCTGCCGGGTGGTACAAAGGTAATTCTGCTACCATATGTTGTGCCATTGAACTCACACTGTGACAGCATGCGCTGCAGATATAAAAAAAATCCAGGTGGCACTAAGATTTTTTACAGAATAACCTCATTACAAAGATTTCTTTTTTCTATTAACCCAAGCGAGTGTCACAATTTAGCATTATGAAATAGAACATTGACATCATAAATATGTTGAACTGCTATCATTTCTATGTCTTTCCTTGGAGTATTTAAGCCCGACATCTTTCACATTGTAATAACCAACAGTAATATTTTTCTTATTCAGTTTGTTTTCCTTTTGATCCTCTGGGTATGCTTTGAAAGTATCTGTTTTTTGAGATGAAATATGGGAAAGTAAATAAATCTGTTTTTACTGACCAAGTATACTTAGAGTTCCCTAACAATACTATTTTCAGGTATACACTGGTAGTTAATTTCTTTTTGGTATTTGTTGCTTATCTCTAGTAATGCCATGAGACATCTTTTGATATTGAGTATGATATTATCAAAGATTACATGAATTGCAATGTTAATGGTGAATCTGAGGAATTGAACACTTTTCAGAACTGCACAATAGCAAAGACATAAATTCATTGGAAAAATATTGTATTATCTTGTACTTATAAGTAGTGTCACAGTTAGTAGCAAGGAGCAATAAATATCATTACTTGAGAACTGGCCATAACTCACTCATGATAGTGTGCTAAGGAGTTATTAGGTCACTGTCACTTGTTGAGATATTCGTCATATCACATGCTAGGTCATGACATAACCTGTTTGTTAGTAAGACTGCCCTGTGCTATCATACTGGCTGCTTTCAGCCTGACTTATCTTGAATCTGTTCGACATTTTTTCCCTGAGCTTTATGTCCTGTTGTTTGTGTGGCAGCACATTCGTTAGCAAAGTCTTTCTTCTGGCAGAAATAAGCTGGAAAGAATGCGTTTGTCAACAGTTTCACAACATCGGTGATTGCAGCTAGGTGCTGGAACAATTATTTACATTTTAAAATCCACTGAAAATACACATTTTTCAGTTCATTGCCTTGCACCCAGCTGCTGATCTAAATATGAAAGCAAATATTAAAATTAAAGCTTTAAATGCAGTCCAGCGATTAAGAGCTCATTTATATGGTATGTGAGTTAAATCTAAATTTGTAGTGAGAATCCAAATCTTTATTTGGATCAAGGATCAAATTAACAATCTGAACTTGGCCTGCCTCCTGCTCCCTTCCCATTAGGGGTTCTGGTGTTTCACAGAATTCAGAGTAGAAACACACATCAACACAAATAAATTTTGATCAATAATTTACTGCCAGTCCCTTTAGGAAACTGCAGAAATCTGATTGCCTTGAGTAGGAAATGATGATGGAGACTGTGACAAGTATGGCTGCCTTGTACTGACAGGTTTAAAACAAAAGATAAAAAAACAGAGGAAATTAGAATTTGGAGCTCAAGGGACAAAGCTGAGCTGAAGAAGATTTACACTTTGGCTATAAAATTAAGACAATATTTTTAGTCATTTTGTTTTAGTATGCACTCATCTTTAAGAATTAGTAAGAATGCATTTTTAAGACGCAAAAAAATTAGGTGAGGGAGTTGCACTGAATGAAAATCCACGTGAGCTTAGAATGCATGCATATAAGAACTAGGAGAAAAAAGTAGACCATATAGTCCCTTGAGCCTGTTTCACAGTCAATGGCTGATCTTCTGCTGTGACTCCATTTTCCTCTGTTCTCCCCATAACCATTGATTTCCTAAGTGCTAAAAATCTGTTTTACTTTAATGGAAAATTCACAAGTCTCTGGGGTGGAGAGTTCCAAAGATTTTCAACTTTTTGAATGAAGAAATGCTTGGCTCCTTATCCTGAAACCCCCCCCCCCCCTCCAAAGCAAGCGACCTCAATTCCCCAGCAAGGGGAGACCCATCTCTGTGTCTATTCCATCAAGTCTGTTCAGAACAAGATAGAAGGAAGTAAAGGAGAAACACTAGTAAAGGAGAACACCAAAGAACAACACATAGATTAACACATAGATTAACTAGTAAAGGAGAACACCAAAGAACAACACATAGATTAACAGACGAGCATTCTGTAAATAAACAGTAATTTCTCACGTAACTTTCCATTTAAAAATAATTGGTAATAAATTTTGGAAGTGCAAAAAAGAAATCACAAATTTCAATTTATTTTTATATTATTATTTAATGTTTCTTATGTATCATGCACAAATACGCGTAGAAAAATGAGCATGGAAAAGTGGAACAAAATGCAAGCTATGAAAATCAGATTCTGTATTCAGGGATCATGCAAATATAGTGTTCAAATATCTGTTCAAATCCATGATTATGTTTGTGATGTAAGAACTACAACTAGGCATACTACAACAAACTCAGTTGAGGGAAGAAGTGTCTGTCCAGCTATTGTAGGGTAAGAATGTGCCTGGAAATGAAAAGAATGAACAATCAAGGAATTTGTCTCTGAGACATTTCCCAGTAACTCAGAGGACATGAAACAGTAAGGTGTGAATGATGCTGTGCCTGCCAAGGTCCACCAGTGCACTGATCTCAGTAAAGACTGTGTGGGCAGCAGGACACCATCTGCAGCATCACTCCCTGTTTTGTCTTTGTGAACGACAGGATGCCATCTGCACTCATTTGAAGGCTGGAATGCCTGATCCCTAGGCTCATCCATCTCCAGAATTACACTAACCCCTGGAAATACATGCTGCCTGTTCACTTAACTGATTGTAACATTCAGCTGGTGCTTAAGTGCACAGTTGAGTTGCTACCTGAGTAGTGAACAAAAAAGTGTCAGACTCAAACATGACTTTTAGCTAGTCTGCATTATTTAATTCAAATCTGCATCACTTAAAAGAAAAGTATCCCCTTGATTGAAGCAAGTTCTGAAATTAATTGACTTTAATCACCATCTTGAGTTTGATCTTTACAGAAATACAAGAATACTATAGCATTGTAAACAGCAAGCTTTAAGATTTTCTCCAAACTGCACCAAGGAATATGTTTGAAAATGTGAGATATCATCCATCTGCAGGGAACCAGAAAGCCCTCCAGAGAAATTCTTAGAAAACCTTTGTAACAGATAGTCATGACAATCAATGTCAAAGTTCTATCTTCAAGAATCTGGATGTTAATTGTGTTTATTTGCTGGCAGATGTTGAACATTAACTGAGAATTCACTTGCATTCCAATGGTTAGGACATGAATTAGCTTAATAAAAATTGAAAGAACTGTGAAAGCTGTAAATCAGAAACACAAGCAGAACTTACCGGAAAAGCTCAGCAGGTCTGGCATCAGCTCTACGGAGAGAAATCAGAGTTAATATTTCAGGTTGAGGGACCCTTCCACAGAACTTCTGAGGAAACAACAACTCTGATTTCTCTCTACAGACCTTTTCTGTTTCTGTATGTATTGAAGTGGATTTGCTTGTTTTACCTACGGATTCAACAATAACGGAGGCATAAGTAGTACAAATCAGGTATAAACAGGAAGATGCTGAAGCTTTGGTTAGAAGGTTCTGAGATGTATGTTAGTAATGTCCTTCACTGTAACTAAATAGTTATGAAAGTGCATAATGTTTGGCTCCAGTTCTATCCTTCGTCCAACACGACTTTCTGAAATGGACCAATGTTGAAAAAGATCAATGATTTCTCATGAATAACAATGTCAGTGCATGCAACTTCAAATATCATATCCCATCAACACGATGATTAGCTCCTCATATTTCCTAATTCATCACACACCTATCATTCACCAGCAACATCTATCAATCACATTCTCTATCTCATGATAGTACTTTTTATTGGACTGTCACATACCTAACACTACTCTATAATCACACACTTGTATCTCAAACCTTTCACACATTGGCAGCAATGACATTGTGTCAGCCATGTCAATCAAATGCATGGCACCATAGTCAATCAATTGCTTTTCTCTCTTTTGCAAAGTAGGGTCCTCACAACTAGAGGCAGTGGCACCTTATGAACTGTGTCAGGAACAAATTTATTTCATTATCTTCATGGAGAAGAAAGTGATCACCATCTTTAGAGCTTTTGTGATTGAGACCATGATCAGTGTAAGGACTGAAACCATTGAAGGTGACAGGCTACTGACACTTAATCCTCCTCCTCACGTCCCACCTGATCCATGTTCAATACTCTCCTCTGATACACAAGCCTCTGGCAGCATAAACATGCACCTCTTACCATAACCTCCACTCCTCATCACAACATATTTTCCTTTCAGAACTGCCACCTGCCCAGCCATGAGGCTGAATTTTATTGGAAATTTCATAGTTAGCTAATAGTATGATGTGTTTCTCTCCATCAGACTTAGTGAGATTTTTCATTCTGTTATTGGAAATTGGCTTCATTAACCATGTACATTTCTGTGGTACCCTATTCATCCCCTCTTCCATCCTGGTGAAAATACTTGCCACAGTATGACTTCCTGGCATTGGTGTTATATTTATAACACAATTGTGCACCAGGGCAACTATAGTCAGCCTGGAGCTGTGCTGCTACATCCTGTGAATTGCCCTGGAAATCTGGATAGAGGCAAGTTGTCTCCATGCTTTGCCGACAGTGACCTGGAGGTCATAGGGTAGCTGTCCCCTTCACTCAGGGCTGGCAGATGGGATCATGTCGCAAGATCCTGCCAGCCAGTCTGAAATTGATATAATTGTCGGCTTAATGCCCACAGTGTGGAGGAATGCTTAACAGTATTAAAAGCTGGTCAAGGACATTCTGCGCTCTACTAAAATAAAAAGAGTGACAGGAAATCTCATAGAAACCAATAAAATTCCAATAGGACTTGAATGGACAAACACAGGAAAAACTGCGCAATGACTGCGAAGTCCAGTGCTGGGGCACAGTTTGAGGAGATGGGATAGACCATTTAGGACTGAAGTGAGAGGAAATTTCTTCACCCCAAGACTGGGGAGCATGTGCCCCTACCACAAAAATAGGCTCAGGCCGAACATTAATTTCTTTCAAGAAAGAGTTCGATATAGTGCAAAAGGAATCAAAGTGTATAGGGAGAAATTGAGAACAGAATTCTGAGTTGGGTGATCAGCTATGATCATACTGAGTGGTGGAGAAAGCTCAAAGGGCCAAATGGTCTACTCCTGCCCCTATTTTCAATCTTACAATGTGTCATCATCTTCTCACTGCTACCTCACACACACTCTGACTCTACTACTGCACATCAAGGCTCAACGTCTACTACTCACCGTATCACCTACTACCTCTTCGCACAGTCATTCTCGAACACTCCAATTCCCCCAGATGAGTAACCGTATCTATGCACTCACTCAGTCACTTGGAAATTATTTTCCCCATCTGCAGCAGCACTAACAGCTGGACCAGATACTTTCATCTTACTTAATCCCTCCATTTGACTATTTTCAGGAGAAAATTGCCCACAGAAAAGCCGAATTGACCAAGGTGGGTGTCAGAGTGCTGAACAAGGAGAGGTCCTTTGCCCTAGCTGTTAAAGACCACAACTTCTCCTATGGTTACTCTTCACGGATTCAGTCAGAGACTCAGTCTTTCAGTCTAGCTGACCCCCAAATTTTCATATTCCCTTCTTAGTCTCGATCCCTATCAACTCTATCAGCTTTGAACATCCCCAACCTAACCATTTGTCTCAGCGTTTGCCTCTTCACTTTATTCCCTTAGCCATACTGCATGGTCATGCCAGACATAATAGTGACCTGTCCCTTCATCAAAATAAATGTGGTGTTGACAATTGATGAAACATACACACTCACTTCTACATTAGAGATGCTGGGAAAAGCAACTCTGGGATTTGGAGGCAGCATGCTAGGATCCAGAGGGTACATTAATTGAAAATGGGAGGCAATTCACCACATATTGGGTAGAAACAATGGACTATGGAAGGGAAAAGGGGATAATGTGGGCGGTAGCCCCCGAAGAATCCCTTGACATTCATTGAGCTGAACCCCAGGACTGACCATGGACCACTCCCCTGATTGATATGGATGGACAGCCCTAATTGATGAGTGACTAGACGCCTGGCCTATCTCGGTGCAGCTCCCCAATTGACTTAGCGTGAAGTTCAGGGCTAGCTCCTTGGGCAGCAAGTGAGAATAGATCAACCCACTGACTGACTATAGTCCCCCTTGACTGTCAAGAATGGCATGCTCTTATTGCTCCTCCTCTGAATTAAAATACAAATCAAGATGAGGGAGAAATGCTGTGTGCGCTGAAGAAAGCGAAACATAAATGATTGCTGAGAAAGCAAGCTAAGAGTTCTAATACACACGCTGCCTGATGCCTGTGGAGTGTCCCATGTCTGTGCAAAGTAGCTTGACAGCAATATCATAATGGAAGATGTCAGTGAGCTCTAAAGTGCAAAAATGAATTGTTGAACTATAATATAAGTGAATCCTAAATGTGCCTTCATAATGTGATAACCCTGCTGCTTTTCCAGTGTCAACGTTCACAGACAGAGGCTGAAAGCAGCCGTTGCCATAAAGTGTGTCCTGAAGTGTTGGAGAATGCTGGCCAAATTGATAATCAGAGAAGACGCCAGTGAGATGCTGCTGCCAGGTACCTCCTCAGGCTTTCATGTCACGAACTATTGTCTTCTCGTTTCTCTCCACTGACAAAATATTAAACTGATTTTAGATTGGATGAGATTTGTAATTTTGAGATGTGAATCCTTGCAAATTGGCCATTCACCACTACAAGTCTGATTCTCGTCTTGCTGTCAAAACCACGGGTAGAAAATCAGACCTCTTTTTTTGATGTTGGGAATCTCAATCTTCTGATCTCACCATATTTTATCCCAACTCACCCCTTAATGTCTCATGCCATTCAGACAAAATTCACAGAACATAGAACAGTATAGCACAGAAAAGTCCTTCAGTCCTCGATGTTCAATACTTAGATTGCTTACAGTGTGGAAACAGGCCCTTCAGCCCAACAAGTCCACACTGACCCGCTGAAGCGCAACCCACCCAGACACATTCCCCTTCATTTACCCCTGCCCCTAACACTATGGGCAATTTAGCATGGCCAATTCATCTGACCTGCACATTTTTGGACTGTGGGAGGAAACCGGAGCACCCGGAGGAAACCCTCGTAGACACGGGGTGAATGTGCAAACTCCACACAGACAGTCACCCGGAGCAGGAATTGAACCCGGGTCTCTGGCGCTGTGAGGCAGCAGTGCTAACCTATATACACTTCATTTTGCTATCATCCATGTGTCTATCCAAAAGTCACTTAAAAGTCACAAAGGTATCTGATTCTATTGCCACTGCTAGCACTGCCTTCTACGCACCTAAGCACTGTCTGTGAAAAGAACTGATCTCTGATATCTTCCCTAAACCTTCCTCCAATCATCTTAAAATTTTTTTCCCTCGTGAGAGCCATTTTTACCCTGGGAAAACATCACTGGTTATCCACAGTATCTCTGTCTCATCATCTTGTACACCTCTATCAAGTAACCTTTCATCCTTCTTTACTCCAATGAGAAAAACCCTAGCTCCCTCAACCTTTCTTCATAAGACATGCCCAGGAAGCATCCTGGTTAATCTCCTCTGCACCCTCTCTAAAGTTTCCACATCCTTCCTATAATGAGGCGATCAGAACTGAACACATTATTCCAAGTATGGTCTAACCAGGGCTTTGTTGAGCTGCAACATAACCTCATGGCTTGGCGATTCAATTCCCCTGCTAATGAAAGCCAAAACATCATACACCTTCTTAACGACCTTATCAACTTCGGTGACAACTTTCAGGGATCTATGGATGTGGACCTCAAGACTTCTCTGTTCCACCACATTGCCAAGAATCCTGCGTATAACCCTATAATTTGCATTTAACTTCAAACTTCCAACAAAAATCACTTCACACTTTTCCAGGTTGAACTCCATCTGCCATTTCTCAGCCCATTTCTGCATCCTGTCAATGTGCCATTGCAATCTACAACAGCCCTCCACACTACCCACAACTCCACCAACCTTCGTGTCATTGGCAAACATACTAATCCACCCTTCCACTTCTTCATCAAAGTCAATTAGAAAAATCACAAAGAGCAGAGGTCCCAGAACAGATGTCTGCAGAACACCACTGGTCATTGAGGTCCAGGCTGAATATTTTCCATCTATCACCACGCTCTGTCTTCTATGGGTCAGCCAATTCTGTACCTAGACAGCCATGTTTCCCTGCATCCATGCCTCCTTACTTTCTGAATGACCCTACCAAAGGCAACCTTATCAAATGCCTTGCTAAAATCAATACACACCACATCCATTTCTGTACCTTAATAAATGTATTTTGACATACCCTCAAAGAATTCAAGAAAACTTGTGAGGCATGACTTGCGATTCACAAAGCCATGCTGACTATCTCTAATTAACTATGCTTTTCCAAACAATCATAAATTCTGTCTTTCAGAATTCTCTCCAATAATTTGCCCACCACCAATGTAAAATTAACTGTTCTGTAATTCCCAGAGTTCTCCCTATTCCCCCCCCCTTTCTTGAACAAGGGAATAAATAACATCTTCCACCCTCCAATCATCTGGTATTACTCCAGTGGACAGTGACGATGCAAAGATCATCACCAAAGGTGCAGCAATCTCTTCCCTCACTTCCTGTAGTATCTTTGGGTATATCCTGTCTGGACCAGGGGACATATCTATCCTCATGTTTATTCTCCTTCTTAACATCAACCTGTTTGAGTGTATCAGCCTGTTTCATGCTGTCCTCACAAATGACAAGGTTCCTCTCACAAGTGAATACCAAAGCAAGGTATGTATTAAGAACCTCTCCTACCTCCTCAAACTCGAGGTACATGTTTCCTCCACTATCCCTGATTGCTCCTATCATCACTCTGGTCATACCCCTGTTCTTCACATAAATGTAGAACACCTTAGGGTTTTCCTTAATCCTACCCACTAAAGCTTTTTAATGCCCCCTTCTAGCTCTCCTAAGACCATTCTTCAGTTAGTTCCTGGTTGCCTTGTAACTCTCTCAAGCCCTGAATGATCCTTGCTTTCTCCACCTTAAGTTAATTTCCTTCTTCCTCTTGACTAGATGTTCCACATATCTTGTCATTCGAGGTTTCTCCACCCTACCATTCTTTCCTTGCCTCATTGGGACAAGCCTATTCAGCACTCGTAGCAAGTGTTCCCTAAACAACTTCCACATTTCTGTCATACATTTCCCTGAGAATATCTGTTCCCAATTTATGTTCCACAGTTCCTGTCTAATAGTATTCTAATTCTTATTCCCCCAATTAAATACCTTCCCATATCACCTGCTTCTATCCCTCTCCATGACGATAGTAAATGTCAGGGAGTTGTGATCACTATCACTAAAATGCTCCACTGCCAAGCACCAACTCCAATATGGCCTCCCCTCTAGTCGGCCTATCTACAAATTACGTCAGGAATCCTGCCGGAACGCATCTAACAAAATCTGCTCCATCCAAACTATTTGAACTAAGGAAGTTCCAATCGACATTACGGAAGTTGGAGTCACCTCTGACAACAATCCTGTTACTTCTGCACCTTTCCAAAAACTGCCTGCTAGTCTGCTCTATTGCTATTTGGGCATCTATAGAAAACTCCCAATAAAGTGACTGCTCCTTTCCTATTTCTGACTTGCACCCATACTGACTCAGTTGACAAACACTCCTCAATGACCTCCCTTTCTGCAGCTGTGATATTATCCCTGATTAGTAATACCACTCTTTCAACTCTATTACCTTCCCCGCACCATTCTTTTTGAAAAATCTAAATCCCGGAACATCCAACAAACATTAATATTCAAGTCTCTGTCACTGTAATGTCCAACTCTCCGTAGTGGCCACCATATCGTAGCTCCACGTACTGATCAATGCTCTAAGTTCATCATCCTTTTTCCTGATACTTGTTGCATTAAAATGGATGCACTTAAACCCATCACACTGACTGCAAAAGAAAATTTCTCATAATATTGCAGAGGAAGTATAACATATACTACCCTTGACAACAGAGCAGAACAACAGGTGGGATTATAAATTAAGCTCTTTCACATTGAAAAGAGATGTTCTGAAACACTTTAAGGCTATTTGATGTGTCTAACATAATACTTTACTAAATCAAGTTTTGGAAAACCTGACCAAGGAAAGCTATGGGCTCAAGTAGCTTTTATAAAACTTTGCTCTATCAACTGTCTAACCTACCTCCCAGATTCCCTGCCTGTTGTATCTGCCTGTTCACCAGTTACTCCAATCTTTGATCTGTCGCTCCGATTCCCATCTCCCCACCTAACTAGTTTAAATCCTCCCAAAGAATTCGACTCTATATATTTCAGAACAATGGCTTACAATCAGAATGAGAAAGCATTAGAGAAACAAATGTAAAGAGGAAGGGTGGGAAAAGAATACGGCGATAGGTCTGTGTAGAAGGGACATGTAGAAAACATGAAACATTTAATGATCAAAGAGCTGATGGTGACAATTCCAGATGAGAGAGGGATGTTAGGTGGTGTTCTGCCTGTGGTCCAGTTGATGTCCATATAATGGTTTCATTCTGCCACTGTAGGGATCAAATGAGCAGTGGGGGGAGCAAATGCCAAGTGTGTGGTCTGGCTGCATTGAATTTCAACTAATGACAGACATTGGTGAATGTAGCTCCATAAAGGACATTCTGACCCACCACACAGCATAATGCCAGGAACTTTCCCAAGTCCTCCCTGTTCCTCTCCCTTCAGCCTGTTGGCCATGAACTTCTGGGTCCACAGTTTCCTTTCTCTCCAACTACACATGACTGGGGCACTGCTCTTAGTGGGTTTTCTGCAGCCTCATAGGTGTCTGCCATTGAATTGGTATTTTTCAGATTAGATTACTTACAGTGTGGAAACAGGCCCTTCAGCCCAACAAGTCCACACCGACCCGCCGAAGCGCAACCCACCCATACCCCTACATATACCCCTTACCTAACACTACGGGCAATTTAGCATGGCCAATTCACCTGACCCGCACATCTTTGGACTGTGAGAGGAAACCGGAGCACCCGGAGGAAACCCACGCAGACACGGGGAGAACGTGCAAACTCCACACAGTCAGTCGCCTGAGGCGGGAATTGAACCCAGGTCCCCGGCGCTGTGAGGCAGCAGTGCTAACCACTGTGCCACCGTGCCGCCCACTTGACACCAACTCGGTAAAATACACGCAGATTGTATCAGTTGTAACATAACAAAACCAATGATTAAGGTTTTATATCATCCTTTCCACTTTGGGATGGCATGGTGGCTCAGTGATTAGCACTGCTACTTCACAGCACCAGGGACCCAGGTTTGATTCCAGCCTTGGGTGACTGTCTAGAGTTTGTACATTCTTCCCGTGTCTGTGTGGGTTTACTCTGGGTGCTCTGGTTTTCTCCCACAATCCAATGTTGTGCAGGTCAGGTGAATTGGCCATTCTAAATTGCCCATTAAGCTAGATACATTAGTCAGAGAGAAATGGGTCTGGGTGGACTACTCTTTGGAGAGTTGATGTGGACTTGTTGAGCCGAAGGGCCTGTTTCCACACTGTAGGGAATTAAATCTAATCTGATGTATTCATATACAACACACTGCATGACCAAGGATTAATGGAAACATGTTGGAATTGCTATGAAAACACAGAAAAAAAATTCTCATAATATTGCAGAGGAAGCATAACATATACTACCCTTGACAAGAGAGCAGAACAGCGGGTGGGATTATAAATCTAGTTCTTTCACATTGAAAAGAGATGTTCTGAAACATTTTAAGTGTGTTTGATGTGCTTAACATAAGATTTCACTGATCAAGTTTTGGAAGAGCTGACTAAAGGAAGTTATAAGCTCAAGTAGCTTTTATAAAACTCAAGCCATAAAGAATTATCTTGAAAAGAAACATATTGTTGTCCACAACTGCTAGGACAACATAAAGTTATATCAAAATGTTTACAATATTTTTCTAATTAAGAAGTAAATTCAAGAAAATTTAGCATCCTGCATGTTTTTATCTGTTTTCAATCAATTTGTCAGGAATTGTAAATAAGTTCTGAAATGGGCATGCGCTTTCAAAATTACTTGGAAATGAGTTAATGGCGCAGAAGTTTTCTAATTAACTATATAACCTCCAATAGGTAAGGCAACAAAAAAAGAGGGCACAAGTTTGAGGTTGCATTAGCAACATTCAGAGCAGGTGCTTGACACTGTAATGGGCAGGTTTAGAATTATGGAATGAATGAAATCAAATGAAACAAAAGTACTTCCCTATTCAAGTCTATCCTGAGAATCGGTGACTCAATTCAGTATAGCCAAAAGATGTGCAGGCAATGACTGACAAATGTGATCATCATGATAACTTTGATAAGTATAAACTCTACCTTTACCCATGCCAACTTAGTGATTCTGTTTAAGTCTCAGCTGTCAACTGTATACTTGCTTGATACTTACCATAACTAAGCCATCAGGAATTCTCAGAATACACATGCTTGACAGTTGTGACATTCCCATTCTATAGTGAGAACTGAAATGCTCCATTAATAAGATACCTAGGGATTCCTTATGTATAGCCAAATTTTCAAAGGTCTTTTTAACATGTTGACCTAACCAGTGACTTGTTCTTCAAATACATAATTTAAAAAGAATATTAATCAGAACAATGAATTTTGTTTATGATAGTTTAATTTTATTCAACTTAACATTACCTTGTCTGGAATTGACTCTGGGATGCCTCGCATGTTTGTTCATTTGTATTCTCCTGATGTAGAAGTGTGAATAAGACATTAGTGATAATGGTTGTCTTACTCTTTTGTCAGTTTTGACAGAGGCTCCCCCCTGAGTTATTAACCTTTCTTTCTTGTTTCACACTCTTTCCAACTGATTTGTCTATTAGTTTCTGTTTTTAATTCAAATTTCCAACACTTGTGACTCTTTTTCTCATCTTGTTTGGTTCAGACAAATCCAAGTTCTGAGAGCCTTGCGCATTCAACAAGGTGGAAGTCAGATGTGGTAAAACCTTCCATTTGCATGCATTGTTCAGGCATTTGCCGTGATTAGAAAGTTCTCAAAAATTGAATGAGCCGATAATAATGCCATTATTTTCATGATTTGCTAACCACTCCATGTGCTGCATTTTTAGTAATATAAATGTTGTTTTAAAAATAAAATTTTATTTGCCTTTGCTTCAAAATTTTACTGATTTTCGCCTTGTTAGATTCAACATTGGTGAAATATAACAATTTTAGAGTTTCCTTCTTCTAAGAGAATACATGTTGTTTTATGTGGAGCTTGAAAATAAAATAATCCAAAGAAAAGTTACTTTTAGACATGTTTAAGGCTTCTGTCAAGAAAACATGTGGAGAAAGGAGATACAACAAGCGTCTGAACACAATGCTTAAGTATGGCAGTCTCAAGGCCAAACAAAAAGATTTAAGCAGAAAGTTTGAGACAAAACATTGTGAAACTTTTAAGTAATTTGAAAGGATTATTTAAAAAAAAAGATAACAAAGATAAATTGAAATCCGTGAGGATCCGAAGATTTTGCTTTAGGTGATGCTAGTGAAAAGCAGTTTATGAAAGATAAGGTTATTCTTCCAGCTATTAATTAATTTTAGCAGAAAACTGAATGCAATGTAACAGAGGATTAAAGCACACAGAAGTTGTCTCTCATTTAAGATTGCCATGAGAAGAATTTTTTTTTCTCTCAGAGTATCATTATTTAGTGTAAATCTCTTCCCAAAGATACCAATGCAGGTGGGGTCATATCTTCTCATGGCTGAGTTAGATCGATGATTTATGGACAAGAAGTAAACAGAAAAATAGAAGTCACAGTCAGATCAGACATGATCAAATCAAATGACGAAGCATGCTCAAATAGTCTCCACTTGCTCCTAATCCAAATGTTTGCAAGTTCCTTGGTTCTTTCTGCCATTATTAAACTGATAAGTACGTACAAAATATTTACTTAACAAAAATAGTTTTTATATGAATGACAATAGTATGACACTCTGGACATACAGGAAACCATCAAGAGCTCACCTCGTGGTCTCAAGTCAGCTGGGTAGCAGAGTTGATTGTAGAACAATGGGAACAGGGGTGTCTTGTCTGAAAGAAGGACCACCAGTAATTGATGGAAAGAACATGGTTGGGAGGAATAGCCATTATTATTAATTCCCTTTGAACCTATGACCCAGATATTTAACAATTTATTCATTGGACTTCAGCATTGCTGGTTGGACCAACAATTGTTGCTGACCAATTATTATCAATCCTTAATAGCATTAGTAATGGTGGTGAACTGTCTTCTTGAACTGTATGGGGACTGACAGTGCTATGGGAATGGAGTTCCAGGGTTTTAACCCAAGAACAGTGAATGGATAGTGACATTGTAATAAGTCTAGATGATGTGCCTTCTTGCCTCACTCAGATTAATAATTGCTTTATTGCTGTCTTCTTCTCTTGCCTTGTCCTTTCTGTTTAACTTATCACATTTTCTCCCATCGGATCCCACACTACCGTCTTTTTATTTAAATTCCTCACCACCACCTTAGACTCACTTGACCTAGTATAGTTCAAGTGAAGACCATTCCAATGGTGCAGGTACCACTTCCCCAGTGCTTTTGTTAATATTCCCATAGCAGTCTTTGATTGATTGATGAATCTTAACCTTATACATCTAATTCCAATATTCTTGAGGGCAGTAATTCTACTTTTGAGGCTCTGCTTTTTAATGTAGGCCTTAGCTGTTCATGCTCTCTTAACCTACTTAAGTTGGGGGCGCCTAAGTGGAGCATGACAACTGGATGTTTCCTTTTCCATTACAAATGGACAGGACAGTGGTACAGCAGTTAGCCCTGCTGCCTCACAGCGCCAGAGACCCGGGTTCAATTCCCACCTCAGGCAACTGCCTGTGTGGAGTTTGCACGTTCTCCCTGTGTCTGCATGGGTTTCCTCTCACAATTCAAAAATGTGCAGGTTAGGTGAATTAGCCATGTTAAATTGCCCATAGTGTTAGGTGAAGGGGTAAATGTAGGGGAAATGGGTCTGGGTGGGCTGCTTTCCGGAGGGTTGGTGTGGGCATGTTGGGTTGAAGGACCTATTTCCACACTGTAAGTAATCTAAAAAAAATCTAAATTCCTCTGCAAGTCAGCCCTCAGTGTTTTAATCAGAGCAGGTGTCCTGATCCCTGGTATGTTGCAGCAAACAGTTTCTGGATTCTCGTTCTCATCGCAGAGAACTGTGTCTATCCCACTGACTGTACTGTCCTCTACTGCCACTGCATTCCTATCAGCTCTTCCATTTAATGGCTAGTGATATGTGGTTTTTGACTGGGTGCATGACTAGGTTTAATGATTAAGTTTCTAGAGTCATGGTTTTGTTTTAGAAGCTATACTTATGAGAACTGATGCTACGATTATAGGAAATTGTTTGTCTGGGAGGGTTTTACAAATAAACACAGTAAATATCGAAGATTATTTGTTTTGTTTAGTAAGAAAGGATAAAATTGGGTTATATGTAAATAGCTGTGTATTTTTTATATTTTATCTTGTTCCTATAATAAACTTTTGTTATTTTATGAAAACAGAATTATGTGTTTATGTTTCAGTGAAAGACTACCTCATTAAATAAAGAAAAAACAATCTATCAAGCCAGATTTCGGCTTGCGATCTGACTTGTCCAGTAATAATATTAGACAAGATAATTAGAAGCTACATTGTAGATGTCGTTTTCTTCATTCACATATGTTTTCATGAACTCCCAACTCTTCTGAAGCTGGCAAATATCATTTTGATAATGTCTAATTCATTAATTACTGATGGAATTGCAATTAATGTATCATGTCATGCCTGCGCTTATATACTCTAATATTTCAATAAATATTCTACTTACCATGATTGAAAATCCTCATTTGAGATAAGTAAGAAACACAAGACAATCTAATAACTCTTACTACTGTGAGCAAATCACACTAATATAAATAAGATCTTACAGTTATTGACATTAGTTGAGTTTAAAAAAAATAAATCAGAAAGATATTCACCGATCCTCATCTAACTTTTATCCTGTGAATTCACACATTGACATTTCTTAGAACAAGGCTAGACTCATTTGGAGCCATGAATTAGACAAGAACAGAATAGTTGGTGAAAACGGCAGCCTCTGAGTCCTTGTATTTGGGGGCAAGATAAATGGGGTGAGGGGATATGTCAAGGCCTAATAACTGGGACTCAGTTCTCTACGTGGCCTAGGTCGAAGCCATGAGCAGCTCTGAGCCCGAGATTTCTCTTGGTTCACCTGCCTCTCTCTCCTTCACTTTTAACTACTCTTGTCTATGCCTGGGTTGTCTTTTCTCCTACACTTTCGGGCTGGAGAGAATGAAAGTAAAGATTGATGCGAGAAATAGATGATCCAGAATGTTGGTTGGGATAAGGGACGATCAAGTGGAAAAGGGGAGCGAATGGTGGTAAGTGCGGAAGAGTTTTAGAATGGATGGGAAGGAGATTGCAGCAGTTTTAAAGAAGAAAGAATTGGAGAAGTAGAATTGGCAAGAAATTAAGACTGAAAGAGAAGAGAGAAAGATAACAGAATTGGAGGGTTACTATGATAAGAGAATCAAAAGGTGTTGCATTGGAAAGGCACAGCTGGTCAGACAGCATCCGAGGAACAGGAGAGTCGAAGTTTCGAGCATCAGGAATTAACTATTATTGGGGAAGAAACCATAGAAAAGCAGTTTGGTCTGAAGTAGGCAATAGCTCAAGATAGGAAGAGGCCTACCATATCCTTGTGAAAATGGAGAATTTGAAATTCAAATACTGGGATTTTATGAGATCCAGGAGTAGCAATGAGCAAAAGCTTTGGGTGGAATGGTGGGTGTGACTTGTTGATCCCCTTCCTGCTGGCACTGTGAGTTCTCTTCTCTTCCTGAAATTAATCAAGCTCCTTAAGTGGCCAGTTAAAGGTTGCATAAGAACTTCTTTCCAATGTTATTAATGGTCACTCCCCTCTGTGTAGAAATGTGCCAGTCAAGACCACTGGCTCCTTTATGAGTACTTGGGTTTGGTTTCCAGATTGGACACCCTTTGACACAAGATAGCATTCATTGGTGGCAAGCAGTGCTCATTAAGCATCAACTTCACTGATCCCTTCCCCAAACCTGAGCGGCCTCTGTGAACCTCACTTTCTTGAGTTCCAACGCGTCTTCTGTTAACATTGTTGCTATTTGTTTGCAGTAGTGGGCACTGCTCCTTGTGTTGCTGCCAGTGCTGCCAGGTTTACAATTGTGTGCCATAAACTTGGGAGGGATGCTGGGGGAAGAGATCTTTGATCCTTAAAGGGACAGAGTCCCTAGCAACAGGCAGCTAATTGGATTGGGATTTTGACACAACAAGGCAGGGTCATATCTAAATCCAATGGTGTTTCAATGTGCTAGGCATGCTGAATATGTTTAAGTTCATCTTCTGCATATATGCTGCTACTTCTTTCAGTTTGATTCAATTTTCTGAAACAATGCACATTCTGTATTATTTTTAGCACACACATTTTACCAGTTTATTGACTGCAAGAAATATCAATACTCACAGTACCAGTAAATACTTCAATATTACAGGATATATCCTTTATATGTGTACTAGAACACAAAGCTTTACTTTGAACATGACAAGTGCAACTATCCTTTAATTATTTTTTTTTCAGTTTGAGGTTGTAGTTCTAACATTGCTCGTGACTATTAGATGCCTGTACCAACATGTCTCCAGCAACTGCCTCAGTCCTTAGATTATAACATCAGGTTGACAAAATAACATGGGATGACAATAGAAAATGTGATTCAATTTTTTATTTTAATAAACATGTAAAATAACTCACTCCTTTGTCAACTCATCCTGTCTTTACAGCACAATATTGGGATTTAAAGTCATAGAGTCATAGAAATGTACAGCACAGAAACGGACCCTTTGGTCTAACTAGTCCATGCCGACCTGATATCCCAATCTAATCTAGTCCCACTGCTAGCACCCGGCCCATAACCGTCTAAATTCTTCCTATTCATATACCCATCCAAATGCCTCTTAAATATTGTAATTTTACCAGCCTCCACCACTTCTTCTGGTAGCTCATTCCATACATGCACCACCCTCTGTGTAAAAGAGTTGACCCCTAGGTCCCTTTTAGATCGTTCCCCTCTCACCCTAAACCTATGCCCTCTAGTTCTAGACTCCCCCATCCCAGGGAAAATACTTTGTCTATTTATCCTATCCATGCCCCTCATGATTTTATAAACCTCTGTGAAGTCACCCCTCAGCCTTCAACGCTCCAGGGAAAACAGCCCCAGCTTGTTCAGCCTCTCCCTGTAGCTCAAGTCCTCCAACCCTGGCAACATCCTTGTAGAACTTTTCTGAACCCTTTCAAGTTTCAAAACATCCTTCAGACAAGGGGGGAGACCAGAATTGTATGCAATACGCCAAAAGTGGCCTAAACAACATCCTGTTCAGCAGCAACATGACCTCCCAACTCCTATGCTGAATGCTCTGACAAATAAAGAAAAGCATGCCAAACAACGTCTTCACTATCCTAACTACCTGCAACTCTACTTTCAAGGAGCTATGAACCTGCACTCCAAGGTTGTATTCATTGTTTTGGAGTTATAGGTGCAATGCAGAGTTCAAAATGTTGTCCATGAAGCATTCACATTTTATAAAAGGGCATCAATGGGACTGCAAGAAATGACAGTGAATGTCAGAAGTGTACAGAGCAGGCAGATTACAGCATCAATGATTTGAAATTATCACTGCTAATTTGGAGCTCAAAGCCCAGTTAGAAAGCAAACCATGCCATAAATAAAATGTGTTGGAACAGGCCATTGGATGACAGAAATAATACCATCTCTGTCTGGACCATTCTAATTTATGTGGCAGAATGGATGTCACGATGCATCATAATCTGAAGTATGCTGCTTCGTGAGCCATCATGAGGGCATAGCAATTGAATCCTGCTACATTGCATGCAGCCGAGGAGCAGACACATGAAAAACAAGAGGAGGAGCGGGAGGAAGAGGAAAAGCAGAAACAAGTTGGACTGCCCTTTCTGGCCAGCCTTTTTAAAAAGAACTCATCTGAGTGCAGTAACAGTGTCTGAATTTCCCCATTCCAGATTTGCCAAATGTCCCACACCTTTGTTATTACGGACCTTCAAAGCACTATCTTGGCCACAATGCAGCAATAATAAGAAACACAAAATAAATATTTTAAACTGATCTTGCTAATTAAATTATTCCATTTTTGATTATGAAACCTTGACTAATTAAACTTATGCATTCATAGAGCATTGTTCTTTGTGCTCCTTTTCAGTTCTTTGTGCAGAATTATGGACAGAAAGTTGCTGATTGGTCCTGCAGCAGACTGCAGGTGACCTACTTGGAGTGTGACCTCAAGCAGCTTTGAGACTAGAAGATCGAGCTCTGGTATAGACAGGGTGACATGGTGGCTCAATGGTTAGCACTGTTGCCTCACAGCGCCAGGGACCGTTCAGGTGATGTCTGTGTGGAGTTTGCATATTCTCCACATGTCTGCGTGGGTTTCCTCCCACGATCACCAATTAGTTGAATTTGCTGTGCTAATTGCCAATAGTGTTCAGGGATGTGTAGGTTAGGTGCTTTCGTCAGGGGTAAATATAGAGTAATGGGCTTGGGTGGGAGACTCTTCAAATGGTCAGTGTGGACTTGTTAGGCCAAAAGGCCTGTTTACACACTGCAGGGATTCTAACTTTCTAAGAGCAGCAATCTGGAGTCACTGACTGAGAAACAATATGGACATGGGGTGGAATGCCAACGTTGGATGAACAGATGTGTCTTCCACTGAGTGTCAACAAGTTCATGCTACATATTCCCATTCCCTCAGAATAGTACCTTAGCAGTCCTCATAAGTCAGTGAAGATTGCTTGGCTGCTGTGGCACCCTTGAAGTCTTTGTGCACATTGTAATCCACAGCCATGATTGCAGCAGACTGGCTGTCGAAGGCAGATGACTGACGTTGCCTGACAACAGTTTGAACTTCGATTGCAGCATTTTGATATTGGCTGGTCCCTTCATCGCTGAGGTACTGATCATCAGATCCTGCAGTGTAAGTGGCTCCATAAATGTGTTGATCAGTGTGGAATAATAGCTTAACAGTGCAAGCCTACAGGATCATGATGTAATGATGGTGGAACATCACATAAAAGAGAGAGAGATCTGGAGAGGGATCTTGTGAAGGACACACACTATATATATTCAGTCTGTAGATAAAAATTGTTAAAATTGACCAAGACAACTGCAGAATTGTTTGAATGAAAACAAGAGCCCTTAAAACATTGACAAAACATTGGAGTTAGCGACTACTTGCATATTTAAAAGAATGGCTCTAAACTTCACGTGAAATCCTACAATGCTGATGATGGACTCCATTGTCATCCTTGACAATGATACAGTCTTCAGGCAGACATTCCAATGCACCAAGTATTTTGCAGTGAAGATACATCAGCTTTCTTCCATATAATACCCGTCAAAGTGATCCCTTTGCAGCAGTACATGTGTGAGAATTTGTCCTCCACTGAGTTGTCATGTGCTATTTTTGCCACCTGCCCTGCCTGCAGGCCACCAACACCAAGCATTTCATCACATGCATGCCCCCTTGCAGGCATGGAAGCTGCTGTTACCTCTGGCTCTGCTGTACTTGTACTGTGAGAAAGAGAAAATCTGTACCGACAAGAGTGAAATCTGTCGTAGTGAAATACGTTTAGTTCAGGTGGTTGTCATGGTTAAGTAACTGGTGCGATTTGTAATATACAAATGTTATCCTTATAATATTATTGCATGTGGAATGTGCAGATGAACTATACAAGAAAAACAACAAGAGTGCTGAATAAAGAGATAGAGTGCTGATTGGTGGTGGGTGAGTAATGGGAGATGCAGAGAATTGAACTATGCCTAAGGCTAGTCAGATGCTTGATAGAATATAATATCTGATAATGCATTTGATGGCCTTAATCTCTTATGTGAGGTAATTGAGTTTCTTTCAGTACGGTATCGAGATTCTTGACTTTTAGCCTTGAATCTCTATGGCAGATACAGGAACCCTCGCTGTTTGCGGAAATGCATTTGTACATTGTACACTCTGACTTGCCATTGCCAATGTGACCTCTAATGTACTTTCTTTCAGTTTTGTCAGTCGCTGTTAAAGCAGACCACGGAACTACTTTCCCATCTCCCACCACGTTGAGGTGCTGTTCCTCAACATTGTGTTGAGTTTCAATGGTACATTACAGCAGGCCGAGGGCAGAAATGTGTGTGACAGCAACCTGCTAAGTGTGTTCAGCACTTTCCGTTTTTGTCTCATTGCAGCTATATAAGCTGACTTTTAGCAATTCATAGTATTGGCTCCCTGTCAGACATCCAGCAATGAGCACTTGGTTAGCACTGGCTGGAAGCTGAAACCATTTAAAGAAAGTATGCAACACAATAGATACTTTATTGCCTGTGTCACAATTGATGAGTGCAAGTTAACCAAGCGCAGTGCCCTGATCTGAGTGCTATCGAGCTACGTCCCAATATGTGTAATTAATAACATTAACGTGTCCATCTGTATAACAAACAACTGATTATTGTGGTTACAGGCTTCACTGAAAGATAACTTTAACAATACAAGTGAATAATTGGTAATCACATTTAAATTTCCAAAATAAAAGACATAGCTAAAGGATTGATGTTATAAAATGGAATTTAATTTCATAGAGCACTGACACAGCACTAGGACAAGGAAGGGGTTATACCATTGGAACAACCTTCAACAAAACAGGTTTTCTTGCTGAAAGGATATATAGCATTGAAGGAAGGACATTAACCGAATGCAGATGGGGACAGTGTCGGAAGGTGAGGGAGATTCAGACAGAAGTAGAATAAAAATAGCCAGAAGACAAAAAATATGGATAAGTACCAAGTCATGGTCATCAATAGTGTTAAAGATAGAACAACAAGGGCAACCAATATATGGCAACATCATCAGTTGCAAGATTGTATTCAAGTCAAACACTATTCTGACTTATAAATATGCAATTCAAGGTGCAAATAATCTTTGGAGGTTTAGCAAGAAAAATTGGTCAAAATGCAACCTGTGTTTATTGAGTTATTTTGTTATAAGTTATAATTATTTGAAATAATATAAAGATAATATGTTTCAATTTCAGGTATCTTATAAAAAGTTTCATTTGGAACTAGGCCAATTTCAGCTCTTTTGAAACCAGGATATTTAACACTTTCTGTAATATTCAGTTGTAACCGATTGCTTTCCTAGTGCTGTGGTGTGTTAAATAACATTAAACTGAGTAATAGGCTCTCATTTAATCTTTAAATAGTTTCCACTCTCAATAGCTTGTGGTTGGTAAACAACATGTTGGTTGCATTAAATGCTATTTAGAGCTATTGGGTTGAACACTCCTAGCCCTGTGAAGAAAACGTTGGAGAAGGAGGGCAGCCCAGAATATTGCATGCAGACTTTTCAGTACAGTTCCCTGATGTTGTTTTGCCTCTGGGGAGCTTTCCCAGAGGTGGCCAGGAGTTGCTACCAATATAAAGAGATGGGTGTTGAATCATGTATTGGTTATACAGTCATAAAATCACAAAATCTAGAAACAGCCCCTTCAGCCCACCATGTCCATGCTGACCAATAAATGCCAATGGTTCTGCAGAGTCGATAGTGATATTACGTAAAGACCCCACGAGGAAACTTTGAGTTCACTGTCATTTTGTCGGGAGCAGGTAGGTTCATAAACTTATTGATATTTACAGTACAGAAGGAGAATGTTCGGCCCATTGTGTCCACGCTGGTTAATGAAGATTTGAATTATAGAATTCTCCAGACTTTGGCCTATTGTCCTGGAGATTGTGGCAACGTAAGTGAATATCTAAACACTAGTTAAATGTTACAAGATTTTGTGACTCAACCACTTTCAGTCTGAGTTCCAGATTCCCATGGCCATTTCAGTAAAAATCTTTTCCTTCAACAGTCCTCTTAACCTTCTTCCTCTTACCACCCCATTATTTACCCCTCTTCTAATGGGAAAAAAGTGCCTTCCTATCAACCCCATCCATAATGCACATTACCTTATGCGGTCTATCAGATCTCTTCTCAACCTTTACTGCTCCAAGAAGAACAACTCCCGCTGATTGAGAAGTATTCTGTACAGTTTTTTTATCGTCTTAATAACTACACTTAACTAATAATTTTGCTTTATTTATTGTTATCATGCATTGAATGATCTTGTTAACTAAGAAGACTGCCTCTTCAGGCAAAGTTCTATAGTAGTGTATCCTCTACAACAAGCCAGGTTATTAAACAAGCCAGAGCAAATATATGAATAAAGAACAGTGGCAAAATCTATCTGAAACAGCCTTTACTTCGAACCATCACTGAAAGAAGAGGCAGATACCAGGAGGTCACAGTTGTTGGAATCAGATTAACACCACAGTGGAAAGCCAGCAAGGACAAATGAAGCCTCACTTGGGCCCATCTTGTAACGATAGCAATATTTTTAGAACGTTAGAGCAGCCCACTGCAGAGAGTAGAGACTACCATCTCAGTGGAGGTGTCCTCCTGACAGTCAACCAGACACATCCACACACAGAGCTGGATGCTCAATGTCCCAATGGCAAAGTCTGTGACAGGCTTCAAAGGCTGTATCTACATGCATCACCAGTCAAGCAACAGGACATCCCCTCCCACCACAATGGCTCTACCAGCTCCAGGTCTTCTCTTTTGGCAACTTTTGTGGAGGTGACCAAGATTGCCTCCATATCGAGGTGCCCCTTTGCCTTGGGAGCACCTGCCTAATGCAGTGAGGCTACTGTTTTTATGTTGGTTCTGGCCTCTTGATTGGAACTCCAGCCTTGGGAAACTGCCCACCACCCAAATAGGGCAGTGAGTGTAGGGACAGCCTCCTATGACAGTTGCAAGGCTGCGACCTTCCACCATATTTCTGCTGGACTGGGTCTGCAGCAGATGATGGGGGAACCAACAAGAGGGAAAACATATACAACCCCATCTTCAGCAATCTGCCTGCCACAGTTGCATCTGTCCATGATAGTATCAGTAAAAGTGACCACCACATTGCCCTTGTGGAGATGAAGACCTGCTTTCACATTTATCATACTTTCCATTACCATTCGAAATGGGAATGACTTTAAACAATCCAGCAACTCCAGCATAGGCATCCAGGAGGCTCTATTGACCACCAGCAATAGCAGAATTGTATTCTAGTACAATCTGTAATTGCATGACCCAGCATATCCCTCATACAGTGTTCATCATGCCAGTGGATCAAACTTGCTTCAAAGGTAGTGCAGGAAGGCATGCCAGGACTAACATCAGACACATCTAAAAATGAGATGTCAACCTGATAAATCTATGAAACAGCTAATGGTATGCCAAACACCTTAAGCAGCAAGTGGTAGACAAAACTAAGTGATCCCACCACCAATGGATCAGATCTAAGTTCTGCAGTGCTTCCACGTCCTGTCATGAATGGTGATGGACAATTAAACAACTCACCGCAGGAGAAGTTCTACTGATACCCTCATCCTCAATGATGGAAGAACCCAACACATCACTGCAAAAGATAAGGCAGAAGCATTCTCAGCAATCTTCAGCCAGAAATGCTGAGTAGATGATCCATCTTGACAACCTCCAGAGGTCTCCAGAATCACAGAAACCAATCTTCAGCCAATTTCATTCACTCCACATGATACCAAGAAATGGTTGGAGTACTAGATACTGAAAAGCTAAGGAACCTGGCAGCATTTTAGCAGTAATACTGAAGACTTGTGCTCCAGAATTTACTGCATACCCAGGCAACTTGTTCCAGTACAGTTGCTACAGTGGCGGCTACCTGACAATCTGGAAAATTGTTCAGGTATATCCTGCACACAAAAAGCAGGACAAATCCAACCCAACCAATTAATGCCCATCTGTCTCTTCTCGATTATCAGTGAATTGATGGAAGATGTCATCAACAGTGCTATCAAGCAGCACCTGCTCTGCAATAACCTGCTCAGTAATGCTCAGTTTGGGTTCTGCCAGGGCCACTCAGCTCCTGACCTCATTGTAAGTGCTAAATTCCAGAAAGTAAGGTGGGAGTGCCATCAAGCCTACGTCGCACAAGTGTGGCATCAAGAAGCCTGAGCACAACTGGAATCATTGAGAATTATGAGAAATATTCTCTAATGACAGGATTCATACCTGGCACATAGGAAGATGGTTATGGTTGTTGGAGGTCAGTTATCTTGGCTCCAGGATATCTCTACAAGAGTTCCTCACCATAGTGTCCTAAGCCCAGACATCTTCAACTGCTTTGTTAATGACCTTCCCTTCATCATAAGGTCAGAAGTGGGAATGTTTACTGATGACTGCACAATGTTCAATACCACATCCAAATACAGTAAGACCTTAACAATATCAAAACTTGGGCTGAAAAGCAGCAAGTAAAATTGTCTTCAAAGAAAGATGATCTAACCACTGTCCTTTAGCATTCAATAGCATGACCATCACTGAAACCTGCACTATCAACAGCATTAACGGTTACCATTGACCAGAAACTCAACTGGACTCACCATATCAATACAATGGCTACAAGAGCAGGTCAGAGGCTAGGAATAGTGCAGCAAGTAACTCATTCCTGACTCCTTCAAACATGTTCACTATCTCAAAGCACAAGTCAGGAACATGATGAAATACTTTCACTTGCCTGGATGAGTGTAGCTGCGGTATAATTCCAGAACCTTGACACCGTCCAAGACAAAGCAACCCTCTTGATAGGCACCACATCCACAAATATTCAGTCATTCCACCACCAATGCTCAGTGGTAGCAAAGTATGCTATCTTCCAAATACGCTGCAAAAATTTGCCAATGATCCTTAGAAACTGCCTTTCAAACCCATGATCAATTCCATCTTGAAGGACAAGGGCAGCAGATACATGGGAACATCAGCAGCAGCAAGTTCCTTCTAAGCCATTCACCATCCTTACCGTTTATTTACTGTCATGAGTCAAAATCATGGAATTCCTCCCTGATGCTACATGGATTGGAACAGTTCAAGAAGGGACCTCAAAGGCACCTAGTGATGGGTAATAAATGTTGGCCCAGCCAATGATGCCCAAATTCCACAAGTGAGTAAATAAATGTGTTTTGAATCTGGACCACCACTGGAGTCTGATATTGGGTAAAAAATGAGGTCTGCAGATGCTGGAGATCACAGCTGCAAATGTGTTGCTGGTCAAAGCACAGTAGGCCAGGCAGCATCTCAGGAATAGAGAATTCGACGTTTCGATATGCCCACATATTGGGTTGCAATTCTCATCTAGAACCTCAATATATTTTGCTTGTTGATAGTCTACAGTTGAAATAAGAAAATATATTGTCTATATATAGGTTGCATATTTTCTGTGATAGCATAAGGGGAAGTATAACACATAATTCATTTGGGAGCAGGGAAGAGCGTTATCCCTCATACAAAAAAGAAAAATGTATATGTCCTATACAACTTAAATGCCTTAGTAAGGCACTGTCTTTGGAGAAAAATAGTTAAAAGTAACTATTTTCCTTTCTTCTTCAAGCAGTTATGATCAATAATGTTGCACTTTGCAAGTGCAGTGTTCAAATAGTTTATGTATTCAGTAAGAAAAGCTATTTTTATTGCTGAGTCCTAATGTCAAATTGGTATTAATTTCAAAGCTTTGTGTCATTGATATTCTGACTTTGATTATGCGTCAGGATCAGGGAGGCTGGTTTTATGGACTCGTATATCTTCTCTCACTTTGCTTTTAACATGTCTAAATTAGATATATCAGTGTTACACCTGACTTAAGGTGATAAACATATCTTGATTTCTTTTCGTGTTGCAGTAAATAGGGAGATATGTATCCTCTGTACTTTCAGACACAATGTTGCAATTCTGATTTTGGTAGCTTGTCACCATCAATACTTTTTTTTCTATGCTGAGTCTAGAGTTTATCTAATTATCAGTTTTATAGAGTAGGCCACTAATACATCTTAACACAACAGACACTTGTATTATGGACCAGACCAGATACTCTCAAAACATTTCAAGAAAGTAGCCTGGGCCCTAACTTTGCTAGTAGTTTTAAGCAGGTGTAGAGTGGATATTCCAGGAGTGATACATCTGGCACAACCACTTAGTTTTAATTAGAACAGAATTTACTTGTAATATTATCAAGTGAAACGCAAACAAAAAAAAAGAACAGAATACCGAATGACGGAGCCTATCCGAAAAACCAACAGATTATCTCAATTTAATGAAGCTGTTCCAAATACTTGCAACAATCCCCATTAACATCCCTTGGCACAAAAGATAAAATCAAACACAGGAGAGAGACATTCAACATGGAACACCTTCTTCCATGTAGCTATTTCTTGATCCAGCAGCTTCAAACCGACTACCTGCTTTCAGTGAACAGCCAGATTGCTGTAAACTAAACCAAACCAAAGAAAAGCTGAGCTGAAAGAACTGGCCACTCCTCTTTCATTGTACAGTTTTTTTTAATTTGAAAGCCCTTTAGCTGAGGCAATATCTGTTATCTATAATCAAATTAGCCTTAAAACTCTTCAACCCTTGACTTTTCAGAATTGCTGCTTTTACAACCTCTCTGAAACAAAAATCAAGATCAGCATAACCTTGTTAAACAAGCAGCAGCATCTCACTACCCTGACAGCTGAAGATAACTTATAACATGACAGCAATATATGCAGTTCACATTAACTTCTAGACTCAATTACTAAGGACTTTCAGGAGCTACTGTGACTACATCTATTCCCTTTGGGCATTCATGTCAAACACAATTGTCTCTGCTGAAACACTGTGTGACATTGTTAGTTTGGGTTGAACTCAAACTCACATGAACATTGACTCCTTCAGAGCCATTGCATTTATACAGCATCTCTCCTCACTATCTTTCCTCAGAGTTGACCATTATATGTTAAAGTATATAACAATAATATATTAACTCTCATGTCCTATGATAGGTCTACTGCTTGAAGACTATTGACTTGATTCTGATTAATTGTTCACTTAAACCTTAGGTAAGCTTCATTGAAGGTGTCATTCCTCATTGTTGGTCCATTACCCTTTGTGGAGGATATTTAATTTCTTGAATTACCATCAAAAAGGAACCTTTGTCTAATAACACAAAATAGTGGATTTTGCTGTTCATCTTTGTTCTCAGTAATCATTTCTTTTGATCTGCTTTGCTGAGCTTCTGATCTGTCTTCAATGAAGATTGGAGGGTTTTCAGTTTTGATGATCCTGTAAATTCACAGATTTCCAAAAAAACGACTATGAGATTTTCGGTCTCTGACAATTACCCCACTGACTGCATACCTGACATGTCCTAAGTGTCCCCATTGTCTCCTTTCCAATACAGCTTCCTGAAGGGGAGCGGAAATAATTAGCACAGATGTAGCACAGATAAATACTCCATAATTGCACAAAATATTATACCAGGCCAACTCACTCAACACGTGATCAGGCCATCCTTTGAAACAATATCAGCCAATATTAACATTTCCTTGATTACTGTTTTGATCTTAGTTAAATCTGAGCTCCTTTTGGCTTGCTGGCCACTGTATCTTTGCAGCAATAAGAAATGTTTTTCTCTCTCTCTTCTGTTATCAATTGATTATTTTTTTCTTTGGTGGACTCTGCCATGAGTTTAGGAAGTCTACTGGAATCCATCACTGGTTGCCCCTTGACCAGTTGGTTAACCATGATTTCTTTCTGGACTAGATGTCCTCTTGGAATTATTCAGGCTTTGTACTATCCCCGCCAAGATTGTTTCAAAAAACATTCATGGGATAAGGACATCATTGCCTAGGTCAGCATTTATTGCCCATTCCTCAAGGACAATTAAGAGTCAACCACATTGCTGTGTGTCTGGAATCACATGTAGGCCAGACCAGGCAAGGACAGAACTTTCCTTCCCTAAACAACATGTGTTAACCAGACAATCATTTCATGGTTGTCATTGAAAACTTAAATCCAGATTTTTATTGGATTCAAATTCCACTATCGGCCACATCAGGATTTAAATCCCGGTCTCCAGAACATTGCCTGGGTCTCTGGATTGATTGTCTAGTGATAATAGCACTAAGCTATTGCCTCCCCTCTACTGAAACCAAAGCTGAAGCGTGTAAATTGAGTAATATGTAAATATTTTCAACCACTGTACAAGTAACACAAGGAGTGTAGATACCTGTGTCTTTGACAGTTATTCCACCTGTCGTCTCATCTCTAATTTCTGATTTTTCAGTCGTGGCATTTGGTCAATTGACACATTGGTACTCACACTTGTATCAGTCTTGAAAGTGACAGGATGCTCATTGACCTAAACATTCCATCAAGTCTGAGAAATTGTGACCACAACTTTTCTCAGTTGATGCGCTAGCTATCCTCTTTTTCTCTACACCGAGTACAGGGGCCTGTCTATCAGTGTATAGGAGAAATCTCTAGTAAGTCTTAACAAAAGAGACATTTGTCTTATCAAGTAAGATAGTTTATTGCATAATAGCAATTGATAGAGTTTGTATTAAATTTAAATTGCTAGGGCATTATTACTAAGAAGTTGTACAGAATATATATGCACCCTTCAGATACTCACGCAGAGCTCAACTGTCTCCACTCAAAGTAGGCATCAGATTTAGCAGAACTCAACATCACATGAAGATTAACTTCATCAGAACCATTATCTTACACAAAACTCCAGGATCATCTGTGCACGTAAATAGCTGATGCAATGTTTTACTTTGATATGTCCTTGTAAAGTTTGGTTAATTTAACTCACTCTTTCACAAAGTAACTCCTCTGATGTATTATTTACTTCTAATTAAAGAAGTAACTAATGTAGTTTGGTTTAAACACTTTAAATCCAAGGTTCCTCCATCATTAATGCTGGGAAACAGTTTACCATTTCATATTGATTGAAGTTTTAGTCGGGCAGAGATGGAATGGTATTGTGTAACATTTTCTTTTGCTGGTGTATTCTAAGGATTGAAATGTGTTCTAAGGTTTATTTTTCTCACATAATTCTGAAGAAGACAGGTTATTTTGTGATTGATTTAATGATTCATTGAACTCCAAAACCTGTGACAAAATTCTGATGGCTGTCATATTTGAAATTTTAAAAATACATTTTCCACAAAAGATTTGGAACACTCGCATCAATCCTTGAGTCTAAAAACAAGCATGTTCACAGAAGTTTAAAAAATAAAATGTGTTTAAAAACCTAATGAGCAGGGTGTTTTTATTTTTCCCCACAGACTGATTAAAATAATAATTAAGCTTGCCTTATTAATCAATAAATAAGGACTATCTTTTAGGCTTGGAAGTCTTTGTTTTCAAGTGCTGGCATGAGTCAAATTTATTGATCTCAGAATATGAGTGCTGAGATAAAAATAGAGGTTGAAGCATGCATTGACTATTGATTTGTTAACCAAAACAACACCAGCACTGATTGAAGGTTAGAAATAAGGAGGTAATTGGAAGTTATTCTATTGTTAAGATGACTCATGATATACAGAAGTGTAGTGTACCATTTTATCCAGTAAAGATAAGTTGCACCACTTGTGTGAAGAGAGTTCATTGACAACCGTTGCTCTGTATTTTCACTTACTTTCAGTGAGATGAACAGATTGTAGCTGGCTTCATTTCAGTCTAACATCAAAGTGGTTGGAGAGGCCCATTCACATGTGTCAGTTTTGTGCCAGAGAGGGCCATTAATGTACATCAGCTTTTTAATAGAAAAGATTATTCACACAGACACACACACACCAGCTGTGCACTAGATGTGACATCTTGTTCATATCATAAAGGAACTATTGATTCACCCCAGCTATTTAGTAGTAGATGCCCAAACCTGTGGAGCATTATGGAAAATATTGGCAGGGAAATGGGCTTGTCAGTATCTGCTCATGAAAGTACCAATGGTATATGTTTCCAAAATATTTTCTGTGGCATGGAAGCACACACTGGTATGAGCTGCACTAGACACCATTTTAATGTGAGGAATAACATATGCATAACAAATATCTATATTGAATATATGAGTGGTCAGATCACATATTAGACAGTGGTTAATATTATTTTAATGTTAATATTGCTACCTTGGAGTAGCAATTATCAGCAGTTCAGGTAATGCCCTCTGAAAATGCTGACATTCAGCAACAGGAAGAACATCCACTGCCTCACTTATACATTCATACTGTGTAAAGACCTGATCAACTGTTTATATGTTCATTGCTGATTGATTTCTATCAATTTTTGCTGCAATAATAAAAGTCTTTAGTGGATTCCAGAATTACTTACAGGAAGTAATGTGACATTTGATACTTTGTCTTTACTTCAAATATTCTGCAAATCTTAGGTGCAGTAATGCACCTGGACAGCAAAGTTATGGGTGAATAGGCAAAGGTGACATAGAGCAAGGGAGGAAGAGGGGAACAAGCACTCTCACTAGGAGCCCAAATCTGCTCAGCATGTTGAGGAAAGGATTATCTTACCTCAACCCCAGCAAGAAACACTCTTCATTATTCAGACCCACACCTCCAGAACATGAGCCTGACACTCGAGGTTACTCGTCTAGTTTCACTTCCATTACCTTCCATACTAGTTATTCCATATGTGATGTTCATAACCACCAGCCTATAAATCTGCTCTCCTCATAGGGGAAATGATGGCTGGTATCATCAATAGTTCTTTCAATTGCAATTATTCAGCAAAAATGTGCTCTCAGATATTTTGTTTGATTAGCTCTTGAGGTTCTTAGCTCCTGAGCCTGGTGCAGTATTGGTCCAAACATTTAGAAAAGATTTAAGTTCTACAGGGGTGAGGCAAGAATGGCTGTCTTGACTGAGATTGCTAGCTGTATCAGTGCGGAGGAACCAGCAATGCAGGAATAAGGTTAATGACCATCGGCTCTCTGCAACAATAGGTGGTGTCTTCTGCTCACTGTTACCACACACTCATTCTAATTCTGCCATTGCAAACAACCTTTTCTGTGGCTCATGTTTTAGCACTCACACTGTTTCATGCAGCATATTCCCACACTCATTCTTACCACACGTTCGACCCTAAAATAATAACCCAACATGCCCTCTGCACTCTATACTCAGTCATTCAGGGCAACACACCACATTTCTTCCACATTCACCAGTACTGACAACTATAACAGCCAATTTCATCTCACTCAGTCGTTCAAGCCAAGGTGAAGAGCTTCCTGAAATTTGTCTCCTCACTCCTTATAGGACAGGACCATAATGCTTACATAGCGATGCCAAGATCTCTTTACCCTGGCAACCCATTAGGTTCATTAAAAACTGTTGAATTGCTTACCCATTACAACTCATATTCTCATGATGGCAAAGCTTCTATCCTTATTTTGATTCTCCTTCTCTTTTAACGATTTTTGAGAAGATTTGTAGTCATGTTGATGATAACTGTATACGTTAGCTGACTGAGCTGGAAGGTTTGTTTTCAGATGTTTCGTCACCATACTAGGTAACGCCATCATTGAGAATCTCAGGTGAGGTGCTGGTGGTATGTCCTATCTCTCTATTTATTGGTCTTGGTTTCTTAAGGTGGGTGATGTCATTTCTGGTTCTTTTGCTTTTCATCGGAAGGTATATAGGAATGAAATCAATGTGCTTATTGATGGAGTTCTGGTTAGAATACCATGCCTCTAAGAATTCTCATGCACATCTTTATATCACCTGTTCAAGGATGTGTGTGTTGTCCCAGTCAAAGTGGTGTCTTCTTTGTCGGTATCTATGGAACAAGTGATAGTGGGTCATGTGTTTCAGTGGCCAGTTTGTGTTCATACATCCTGGTGGCAAGTTTCCTGCTAGTTTGTCCAGTATAGTTTTTTTTTACAGTTCTTGCATGATATCTTGTAAATGACTTTGGTTTTGCTGGTAGTATCTAATGGATCCTTTAGATTCATTAGTCGCTGTTTAAGTGTATCGGGAGGTTTGTGGGCTACCATAATGCCAAGGGGTCTGAGTAGTCTGGACGTCATTTCTGATATGTCTTTGATGTAAGGTAGTATGGCTAAAGTTTTTGGTTGCATTTTGTCTGTTTGTCTGGATTTGTTTTTGAGGAATCAGTGGATTGTATTTATTGGGTATTGGTTTTTCTTGAAAACATTGCATAGATATTTTTCTTCTGCTTTTTATAGTTATTGGGTGTTGCAATGTGATGTAGCTCGGTTGAAATGATGTCTTGATGCAGCACTGTTTGTGGATGTTGGGATGATTGATTCTGAAGTTAAGGGATTATGCATAAAATGTCGATTCCCCCCTGCTCCTTGGATGCTGTCTGACCGGCTGTGCTTTTCCAGCATTACACTCTCAACACTGATCTCTAGCATCTGCAGTCCTCACTTGCTCATAGTTAGAGTAGGGAGCACATTTTGGTGAGCACATCTCACCATGTGTCTCCAGTTGGCCAATGAAGGAACATCACCAGATTGCTAGCATTCTGAGGACTGCCAGAGACTAGCCAAATGCTCAGCCCCATGTTGTTGGACACTAATGACTTTGTTAAATTGAGCGGAGACACTGGAGAGGCAGGCAGACTTGTTGTAGCCTCTTGGGAAATTGGGTTAAAGATTAGAGGAGTGCACCAACTCCAGGTACCCTTTCCTCACAGGGTGAGGGAGGAACCATACACAGGTTCCAGAAGTCTCATGTCAGGACAGGGGTAACTGTCCCTTTCTTCTCCACCATGTCGGCGATCCTCATCATGTGGGAGTTCAAGCCAAGGAGAGCAAGCTTCCTTCCAGCTAGGACACTCTCAGCCTGTTTGTGATTTTCAGTCACATATACAATCAGTTTCACCCACACTAAATTCCAAAACCAATAGGCTTCATTATCGTAAAACAAAGTTCCAAAGAAGAGTCACTGGACTTGAAACATTAACTCTGTTTTCTGCAACAAAAAACTTGCAAGGAGATCAAATTGATAAACTGCATTTGTACTTGGGAGTAAGCAGAGGATTCTGGCCTCAGCAGCATCAAAACATTTACAATAATATAAAGTATGACTTCATGTGATTCATTTTTATTGAAAGACGTTCACCAAGAAGTCCTGCTTCGTTGTTTTTGTTGACACTGCTGCATTGATGTTACTTTTGATGAATCCTCATGGATCCTCATTGTCCAACATATAAGCTGATTGCATCCCCCACTGTTTAAAATAAGGATCGGAGACATGAAAACAAATCAACTGTGCAACTAATTAATGCACAGAACAGTACTCAGCAGAGATCACAAAGAGATATGAACAATACTTTAATCACTGAAAAGAAGGCTTGGAGACAGACACATGATGACATCACACTTTGGTTTGAAAATAAGATGTTAGCTATAGGAAAAATATTGCAACCAAAAATTCTGAAATATTCAACTGATAGCTGATGGCAAAAATCCTTGTCACATAAATACGAGAACACGAGAATCAAGCAAAATCAAATGATATAGAAGCATATTAAATTAGAAGGAACTTATACAAGAAATTTATACGTGTTTGTAAAGTAAGAAGGATCTAAATAATATCAAGCTAAAACCCTTTCACTGAAATTTCAGAAGTTTTAGAAAATTTAGATACTTCTAAAAAGATACCTTCGCCCAACAGGAGATGTCTGACTCATTCAGGGCTTCAAGTTAAAACTTGATGTTAACTTTTGGTAAATATTCCAGCTTTGTTTGTATGATAATCCATTCTTTTTGTTTTAATAGTTATAATGATGATCAAGTTGGATTGTATTGGATTTGGTTTTTCTTTATTTGATAGTTTAGTGATTGGAACCAGGATCAGGTGAGTCTCATTGATTATGGGATCCTTGATTGGGATAGTTCATCTGGACCAATCAGGGAGCCCTGGCTGACAGAAATAAACAGCAGATTCATAAGGTCTCCTCAGTCAAGTTCTGGCTTTGAGTTGGCTAGTCACAGCCCATGTCCAGTGCACATGTGCATAAAGGATGACTTGGTAATGGGATACCAGCCACTGTGCAATTATTTCAGTGGTGACAAGAGAAAACAATATGTGCTTGAAGAAAGTCATTAATAACAGTCATATTTGAGTTGGGTTAAACATATCTGGCATCTTGCCTTCATTTGGGAAGCTTGACTCATTCAATCCTGTCATCGAAGATTGGGCCCATGATACAGAAATAATTCAAAGTTTGTGAGAAGATTTGTAGCTCAGGTGCTTGTTATTGTGGTTCTGTTTGCCAAGCTGGGAGTTTGTGTTGCAGACGTTTTGTCCCCTGTTTAGGTGACATCCTCAGTGCTTGGGAGCCTCCTGTGAAGCGCTTCTGTGACGTTTCCTCCGGCATTTATAGTGATTTGTACCTGCTGCTTCCAGTTGTCAGTTCCAGCTGTCCGCTGCAGTGGTCGGTAAATTGGGTCCAGGTTGATGTGCTTGTGGATTGAATCTGTGGATGAGTGCCATTCCTCTTGGAATTCCCTGGCTGTTCTCTGTCTGGCTTGTCCTATAATAGTTGTGTTGTCCCAGTCGAACTCATGTTGCTTGATGTATGTTAACTTGGCTAGTCCTTTGGGTTGCGGCATGTCCTCATTCCATTGTCTTTTCCTTAGGCATCTGTTGATGAAATTGCAGGGGTAACCGTTTTTGGCCAATATATTGTAGAGGTATTCTTCTTCCTCTTTTTGGAGTTCAGGTGTGCTGCAGTGTGTTGTGGCCCTTTTGAACAGTGTCTTGAGTAAAAAATGAGGTCTGCAGATGCTGGAGATCACAGCTGAAAATGTGTTGCTGGTCAAAGCACAGCAGGCCAGGCAGCATCTCAGGAATAGGGAATTCGACGTTTCGAGCATAAGCCCTTCATCAGGAATGAGAGAGAGTAGCCAAGCAGGCTAAGATAAAAGGTAGGGAGGAGGGACTTTGGGGAGGGGCGATGGAGGTGGGATAGGTGGAAGGAGGTCAAGGTGAGGGTGATAGGCCAGAGTGAGGTGGGGGCGGAGAGGTCAGGAAGGAGATTGCAGGTTAGGAGGGCGGTGCTGAGTTGAGGGAACCGACTGAGACAAGGTGGGGGGAGGGGAAATGAGGAAACTGGAGAAATCTGAATTCATACCTTGTGGTTGGAGGGTTCCCAGGCGGAAGATGAGGCGCTCCTCCTCCAGCCGTCGTGTTGTTATGTTCTGCCGGTGGAGGAGTCCAAGGACCTGCATGTCTGATGCAACTTCTTTCATGTGTGTTGGGGTGGTTGCTTTCGTAGTTCAGGACTTGGTCTGTGTGTGTGGCTTTCCTGTATACCTTTGTGGTGAATTCTCCGTTCGTTGCTCTCTGTACCATCACATCCAGGAATGGGAGTTGGTTGTCCTTTTCTTCCTCCCTAGTCAATCTGATTCCTGAGTATGGTGTTGATGATCCGGTGTATGTTCTCTATTTCTGTGTTTTTAATGATTACAAAGGTGTCATCCACATATCTGACCCAGAGTTTGGGTTGAATTTGCAGTAAGACTGTTTGTTCTAATCTTGGTATTACAGCTTCTGCTATGAGTCCAGAGATGGGTGAGCCCATGGGTGTGCCGTTGATTTGTTCATATATATGGTTGTTGAATGTGAAGTGTGTTGTGAGGCACAGGTCCAGTAGTTTGAGTATGCAGTCTTTGTTGATAGGTTCCCTGTCTTGTTGACTGTTCTGTATGTCCAGCAGGTTGGCTATTGTTTCTCTGGCTAGGGTTTTGTCGATAGAGGTGAACAGTGCCGTTACATCGAATGAGACCATAGTCTCTTCCTTGTCTATGTGTATATTTCTGATGATGTCCAAGAATTCCTGTGTTGACTGTATAGAGTGTCTGGATCCACTGATCAGGTGTTTCAGTATCTTCTGTAGTTCTTTAGCCAGTTTGTGTGATGGTGTCCCTGATAGTGATACAATGGGTCTGAGTGAGATGTCTGGTTTGTGCACTTTAGGTAGTCCATAGAATCTGGGGGTGGTATTGCTCTCAGGTTTCATTCTCTGTAGGTCAAACCTGGTTATCTGTCCATTTTTGTTACAGGTTCCTCAGTGTGTTATTTATCCTATTGGTGAGCTGTGGGGTGTGGTCAAACTCCCTCTTTTGGTAGGAGTTGGTTATCTGCAAGTAGTTGTTGCGCTTTCTGTATGTACTCTGCTTTGTCCAGGATGACTGTCATTCTGCCTTTGTCTGCTGGTAGTATGATTATGTTCTTATCATTTGGGCGGCACGGTGGCACAGTGGTTAGCACTGCTGCCTCACAGCACCTGTAGACACGGGTTCAATTCCCGACTCAGGCGACTGACTGTGTGGAGTTTGCACGTTCTCCCCGTGTCTGCGTGGGTTTCCTCCGGGTGCTCTGGTTTCCTCCCACAGTCACAAAGATGTGCGGGTCAGGTGAATTGGCCAAGCTAAATTGCCCATAGTGTTAGGTAAGGGGTAAATGTAGGGGTATGGGTGGGTTGCGCTTCGGCGGGTCGGTGTGGACTTGTTGGGCCGAAGGGCCTGTTTCCACACTGTAAGTCTAATCTAATCTAATCTATTTCTTCATGCTTTTAGTGCTTCCCTCTCCTTGGTGTTGAGGTTATGTGTTTGTCTTTTCCTTGTTATCAGAGGTACGATACTTTGTCTCACTGTTTGTTATGTCTCTTCTGTCAGTCCATTGTTTCTGAGTGTGCATTCTAGTGCTGCTAGGATGTCTGCTGTCTTGGCGTCCCTGTGCTTGCAGTTGAGTCCCTTGGCCAGTATTGTTCCTTCCGTGTCTGTGAGCTGTCTTTTATTATTGGACTATTATAGGACAAGCCAAACAGAGAACAGCCAGGGAATTCCAAGAGGTGTGGCGCTCATCCACAGATTCAATCAACAAGCACATCGACCTGGACCCAATATACCAACCACTGCAGCGGACAGCTGGAACTGACAACCGGAAGTGGCAGAGACAAACCACTACAAATGCCGGAGGAGGCATCACAGAAGCGCTTCACAGGAGGCTCCCAAGCACTGAGGACAGGGGACGAAACATCCGCAACACAAATTCCCAGCTTGGCGAACAGAACCACAATCCAGAAATATTTTTTTCCAGGCAAACAACATTGGGGAAGATGAAAAGCAATGAGTAATCCTTCTGACTACTTGCAAACCCCCAGCATTTTCAGTTATTAGGAGCTTGACTTTCCCTGAGGTACCAGATACTAAAATCTTTCACGAATGAATGGATTTAGTAAAGGCATATTATGAACCCCAAACCTCATCTAATTCTGAGACGCTATTGGTTTTTTTCAGTCATTTGAGAACCATTTTGGGATTATTGACAAGGTTAAGATGACTGGCAGAGACATGTGATTTTGGGTAACCCTAATTGAGATGCTGAGAGACGAAATGTTTCATTAAAGCTGAAGTCTCTAAAAGAATTTGGCATGTCTTCAGATATAAGCCATGGGAAATTGGTTTGAATCAGGGAGATATAGGTTATTATAAGAGAGAGGGGTTTAAAGAATTGAGAAACCTGTGGAAGGTTATTGCTAAAGGAAAAATAATAATTGAACAGCATGGGAACCAAACTAGGTATACTCTTCAAGGTTGCTTGGCATAGATTACAAGTTTACAGATTCTGAAGAAGTTATAGAAAATAATGAGAGCCAGGTACTTCTCATGTGTACAGCTAGAAGGGTCAAACAGCCACAATTGACAGTTTGTCTGATGATAGGCAGATCATTTCTGAAGGTCAATATGAGGCCATAGGTCCAAAATAATCTCATGGAAATGAGTAGTAAAATTAAATACCTACCAGAAGGGACTAGTCAATGGAGAAATGTAACAATTTGAAGTAGAACAGTAAACAGCACTGGAAAAGATATCACACCTGAATAAATGTGTAGAATTAGAGGCGGGGGGCGGGCACGGGTCAGGGGTAACACCCATGGACTGGGGAATATGAAGTCCAAAAATGTAACGAAAACCATGTAAGCTAATTCAGGAAATGAATATGACCTTATAAAAAATCATGCGCCTTTGAAAGGATTCCTATCAATAAGAGGAATGATCAAACAGCAACAGACCAGAAAGGGATAGAAGGCAAATTAGATAATTTAACTTCATGAAGTCAAGGAATATAGTACTAACCAGGAAAATCAGGACCAGAACTACACATGACTGAGAAGTCTTAGTTGCTATGAACAAATGAGAAGATATGTTGAGAAAAGTTGTTAAATAAGAATTACGAAGCTGGAGAGAATTTGGGGTGTCAGAGGTGTCAGATAGAGGGGCATCCAGCCCTATTTTATAGGCCGCTATGGAAAAGTATCTCCTGATCAGACTTATAAGGCTAATAAGGTCAGTGGCGTGGGGTTTTTGAAGAAATGCTGGAAGACCATGGTTTTCACTGACAGCAGAAAAAAGACAATTTTGAAAATTTTCTTGGCTTTGTTAGCAACAAATGCTTTGGAGTATAAATCAATTTATATTAAAGTTGCAGTTCTGCAGGGAGATCAGATCCAAAGGGAAATGTTTCCTTATTCTCCATGAGAGGACCTGTAAACCAAACAGTTTGGAAGTCAAATAAATGTGCATATGGTTTAGTAATGCCTCTAATGGTTGGTATTTTGCAGTAAGGTCTATCTTATTAAAACTGTATTGTCATCAGTTAAACGCAGACCCTGATATATATTTAACTAGTATCTTGAGAGGCAGTTTTCAGGCACCTTGACAATGCATATGAATGATTTTTTTGCACGGTTGGGAGCAGTAAATTTGAAAACATTGTCATAAATGAGTTTAAAGCTGAGTTGAAAATTGAAAGTCAGGCTTCTGGGGCCTCTAAGTACCTAGAATTGAAAATCTTGCAGAATTGTTTCAGTCACATTTACATCAGGAATATTATTTCGAAAATGTTAGCCCCATTTCTATTAGTCAACGTGATACCTCACAAAATGATACAGCAACTTCTAAAATTGAAATGGCAGAATTGCAAAGTCTAATTGGAGAGCTGAATTGGCTAGGCACCCAAACAGAGCCACTTATTAGTTTTGAAGAATTAGAGTTGAGTACAAATATGAAAAATTCCAAGGTGAAAGGTATTATTCAGGCAAAAAAAAACCTGAAACTCTTTAAAATAGGGATTTGAATGTTTCTGGAATCAAGGAGATGCTAGGCGGATGAAACTTCTTGATTTTAATGAAACTTCTTATGCAAATCTCTGTGCTGGTTCTAAATTGTAGCAGGGTTTAACACTTCTCTTGTGGGAAAGGGGGATAAATGTTGTCATTTAGGTTAGGAAGCTAAAAAGATCAGAGCAGTACAACACGCCTTAGTGGTAGAAATCCTTGCTCTTGATGAGATGGTAAATATGGCATTTTTCTTAGTGAAACTAACTGAAAGAAAAGCGAAATAAGGACTCAAAAGCTCGGAGAGCTATATTGATAATAAGTCATTGTAGAATAATGTGCGTTCAACTCGTAGATGGGAATAATAAATGACAACATTGATATTATGGTTACAAACAGATGATAGAGAACAGACAACTTTGAAAATTGAAGTTGGTGGATAAGTCAGCTGTTTGACAATTTTGCAAAGAAAGGAGCAAGCTCGAAGAAATGGTTGGACATTTTGGAAAAAGGATGCTTTAAACTTTAATGTGCAAAAGAAGCAAGAAAAATGTGAACACAATTTGTTGTAATTTTGTATATTTTGTTTTGTTTGAAATGTTGTAATTATATGTATTGATTTATTTAAAAAAATATAAAAGGGAATCCATTATCATCTGACATGATCTGAAGGAATGTTTGAGATCTAATGGGACCAGGGAATGGATGATGGATATACCTATTAAGGGTTAATTTGATATGAAATGGCTCTATGATTATGGGATCAGTTACTAATTCATGAAGAGTGGTTGACTAAAATTATGCTCTTTCCAAAAATATGGCCTTACACTTTGTTCAAAAATATTAACCTTCCACTGTACAACATTCTGATACCAAAACAGTTCCATGCCTACATGGCCTGTAAATTCAGTGGAAAATAACATTCGTGCAACAAAAGTGCAAGGCAATAATTATCTCCAACAAAAGAGAATGTAACCATCCTCTCCCCTTGTTATTAATGACATTCCCATTGCTGAATATTGTCAACATTTTGTCGGTTACCATTTACCAAGAACTTAACTGGGCCAGACACATAAATACTGTAGATACAACAGCAGATCAAAGGTTTGAGTTTTTGTGAGAAGTAACGCATCTCTTGACTCCTAAAAGCCTGTCCACTATCTGCAAGGCACAAGTAGAAATGCTCTCTATTTGCCTTGCTGAATGCAGCTGCAATAATATTCAAGAAGTTTCACACTCTTGAGAATACAACAGCACTGCAGGATCTTGCCAAATTTCCTTCCAGTCGCTCTTCCAAACTCTTGACCTCCCTCACCTAGAGGAACAAAGGCAATAGACGTCATTCATAAGTTTGTGCACGATCTTAGATATACAGCTACTTAACAGCATGCTAGCTAAATGTTACACGTAGTTAAGGTAGCTGTCATGCAGAAAAGAATGTCTGCTACTTGTATCAGAGGGTAATTGTTTGTTGTAATCCCAAGTTCATTTTTTGCCCTTGTCAAGTTTTGTTTTGAAGTGAAATAATTTGAACTGATGCGTAAGATAGCAATATATTTATCTATCGCAATGGGTGACTATTCATTTTAATGTGAAATGAGAAGCACTTATAATTATTTGCACCAATTTCCTGTGCTATGTCACATACTGCTTTTCTTTTGTTGTTCAACAACAACTACAATTGTTCTACAATTCCGTTTGTTTCTCAGATGTGCCTTTGACAATTTGTAGCAATGTCCTTTAATTAGATCCTCAACAAGCTTGTTTCATTTTGAATACCAACTGACATTTGAGCATGTAGTGTGAACTTATAGACAGTGTTTTTGTGGTGCAGTGGTAGTGTCCCTACTTCCGAGTTCATTAGACCAGGGTTCAAGTTCCAATGTAATAACATTTCTAAACAGGCTGATCAGAAAATGTCTCTAGTTTGCAGGTCTGTTGTTTTGTGGGCAGCCACAATAATGTTGAAGTGCTAATATAATGAATCAACCCTCTTGACTTCCCTTGAGAAAATGCCTTTTTGTGGTCACTCTCTTATAACATTGCTTCAAATTTGTAATGATTCAAAATTTCATGGTGAAAGGATAAAGCATGATGTACAAAACACTAGCAATTTACTCTTGTTACACGTCAAATCAAAGGCTTCAACCTTCTGACCTTCACACAGAAAAAGATACAGCTGATAAGTTGCACAAAGGATTGAGAATAGTTTTAACCAAGGACGAAGGTCAACGTTGTTGGCAATATGTCATTTAATACCTTCCGAGATTATATACTCTGGGGTAATGTGATCATTCCTGGTTGTATGTGTGAATTCCCACTACCATCTGAGCTAAAAACTAAGTAAATTCATTATGCTTTTAAATTTGAGAATTTGAGTGTCAGCCACCAGAGGAACTTAAACCTGTAACTTCAATGTAATGACTTGCACTATTGACCCACCCAAATGGCCCAATGTGGAGTGCATCTAATATTGATCATCTGTCAGGATGTGCAGATCTCAGTATTGTTATTCTAATAGCTTTTCATTTCAGACTTCTATATTGTGAATCAAATCTTCTCAAAGGAATTTAGCTTTCATTAGCCAGTAGTGTTATATTTCACCTCTGGCTTTTACATGATGACAGTGAAGTAGATTACAACAGGAAACAGGCGTCTTAAAGTAACTGTATGAATCCTAATTTTGTATCAATTGTTTATAGTAGTCTTAGGGGAGTTATTGAAGGTAATAAGTGCTGAAAAAAAACTTGTTCACTTGCCTAAGATATTAATTTGTACCAGTGATTATTTTGAGTTCCAATATCTATGTCTATGATGTATCAGATATTGCTGTTTAACAATTTTGTGCTGTGGTGATTGTGGTTTGAGCACTAGAAATTGCATTAATAGTTGAATTGAACTAGATTAATTGATCATTTTGGCATATTGTGTGATGCAGAGAAAATGCAACATAAATGACAATAAGATTGGAACTTGTAATGACAACCAGAATTGTGGTGCTGTTTTTTTTGTTTGTGGAAAATATCAAATGTGAATATTTAGCATGTCCTTTGAATTTATTTATAACATTATAGATCACAGCACTTATTTGGGACAGTATTCTCAAAGGTTAATAGTTACAAATAGAAAATATTTACATGTCTGTATAACCTCATCACATTGCAATTTTAGGATATCCACAAGCATTTCACTTCCAATGAATTATATTGTATAATGTAATGTTGGGTGCCTGAAGTGAAGCATATTCGAATGGTGTAGCTGAAAATCTTTGGGTAGATTCACTGTCACCAATTCTGCTTATTGGCTTTCTTCCAAACTATTGATGCCAAGTGGGAAAGGATATTCACAAGCAATCTTACACAGAAGTTAAATTCAATCTTGAGAACAGCATAGATTTCTTACATTGTTATCTATTCTTGAGTTATGATGATCTTGTGAGACATCAGACTTAACTTAAGAGTAAGTTCATATTGCTGAATTTGAAATATTTGGACACACACAACAAGACTAGTCAGGACACTCCCAAACAAAAGTAGATAGGTATTTCTAGGAATTTATATCCTTTACATCCTGATGAGCAGAGTGTTTCTCAGGATGTCAGTTACGGCCTTTTCCTGTTCCCAGAAGATAAATGTTAGTCAACCAAAAACTCTTTGTGCCCTATAATGGACTGTTTTTATGGTGGAATGTGAGAGCATTAGGTAGTATGGAAATTGAAAGTGGGTAGCTCAGCAGTTACTTTTGGCTCAGGTAGAGAGGTGTGCCAAGCGAGTGAGCAAGCAGCACAGAGGGCAATGCGGGGTTAGTGCTGTTGCAGTTGAAGTAGGAAGCAGTGAGCAAGAGAACTTGCTGCAGGCAATGATGAGAATGGTAAAACTTGAGTCATGGTGAGAGGTAGGTGCATTAACAGACATAGACTGAGGTATGGACAGAAGATGATAGCACTTGTTAAGGTCATTGATTTTCATTCTACATTGTCGTGCATTCCTCCAGACAGCTAATACTGCACTGACCCAGGCAGCAACCTAAGACTTGGCTTGTTTGCTCTGGTGTCCTGTCCTTCTCTACTGGTCCTGGGAAAAGAGAATGTGCCTACTGTGCATCGCCAGGTTTTGCATTGTGAGGTGACAATTTCCCCTTGTTTAGCATATCCAAAGGAAATTTCAGGAAATATTCAGACATTTCCAGACAGTTATTGCTTTTGACACAATAGTCTTTTGGAGATGGTGCTGGTGCCAGGAATGTTGATGAATTCCAGGATATCCCATTAATGCTGAGATGCTCCAGGAATAGCATGTGGGAAGGTGGGGTTGGATTGAGGTAGTTCGTTACCGGGGTAACGGGTTTCCTCCCATAATCCAAACATTGTGCAGGTCAGGTGAATTGGCCAAGCTAAATTGCCCATAGTGTTAGGTGCATTAGTCAGAGGGAAATGGCTCTGGGTGGGTTACTCTTCGGAGGGTCAGTGTAGAGTGGTTGGGCCGAAGGGTCTGTTTTCACACTGTAGCGAATCTAATCATTATAGGGTGGCATGGTTGCACAGCAGTTAGCACTGCTGCCTCACAGCACCAGAGACCTGGGTTAAATTCCCACCTGAGGCAACTATCTGTGTGGAGATTGCACATTCTCCCCGTGTTTGCCTGGGTTTCCTCTGGGTGCTCCGGTTTCCTCCCACACTCCAAAAATATGCAGATTAGGTGAATTGCCATGCTAAGTTGCCCGTAGTGTTAGGTGAAGGGGTAAATGTAGTGGAATGGATCTGGGTGGGTTGCTCTTCGGAGAGTTGGTGTGGACTTGTTGGGCCGAAGAGCCTGTTTACACACTGTAAGTAATCTAATCTAATCTAATACTGCAAGAGAGCTCGCTAGACATCTCAGTGACACACCTTCCAAAAACAATTCCATGTGACCAAGACTTAACCAAAAATTCAAACTAATGTGTGCATTGATCAAATTCTAAATTTTCTTTCTGCAGGTTCCACAGGCTCAAGCATCACTACTTTGAAGACTAAACAGTGTAAGGTCCCAAACACACCACCAAACACAATGCACAGACAGAAAAGTGCTCATGTGAGTCCTCTGCAGCAGAATATTCTGCAGCCTCATCTTCTAGTGAGCTGACAGACACATGATCCATTCTGCCTGATCTGACTGCAACTTCCCTGTGCTTCTCCATCAGACATGTGCTCTTGCTTCTATGCTTCAACGTGAAGGGTCTTGGATGGTAGAGATAGGATAGCTGAAAGAGCCTAAACTGTCCAGGGTTGGTCTAGGTAAGTGTGTTGGAAGAGTGAGGTGAAAGCAAAAGGTTCAATTTCACACCACGTGCAGAATATTCTTCACTGTCCTGCTGCAATCTGGCATGGAGTGATATTTGTGAAAGTTGTATTAGAAAAGAACACACAGGCATCTTTGGTGCTCTCTGCCACATCAATTACTCTGACATCAACTATTGTTGTGTCAACAATTCACAGAATTATTTTCTAATGAAGGCTTAGGAAGTGAGCCAGGTATCTCTCCTATTACATGCTACCATGTCCTGCAGGAGGGGAGGACAGAATGTCAGTGAGTGTGGTGCAATAGGTTTATGTGATGTGCCTATCTTAAATGAGTCACTGGAAGCAAATGGAAGCTGTGAGATATAGTTATGAGATGTAGTCATGTTCAATATAAGGGTGAAGTCAAGCATGTGAATATTAAGTATTTTTGGCGCAGAAGGGATTCTTCTGTATGAATCTCAAAATATTAGCATTCAAACTCAGCAATTAATTAGGAGGCAAATGTGATTGAATACAAAGGTAGGAAAGGTTTGCTCCAATAGTGCAGAGCTTTGGTGAGACTGCATCTAGAGCCCTGTATTCATTTGGGCTCCTTCATGTAAGGAAGGAATGCTTATATTGGGTGCAGATCAAATATGGTTCCCTGGGTAGATTCTTGGGAAATTCTCATGAGAAAATGCTGAGCAAATTGCAGCCACACTCTTAGAGTTTAGAAGAAGAGGCAGACATCTTGTTGAAACTTATAAAGGTTGTGAGGAGCTTACAAGGTAGATGCTGCAAGGATGTTTCCTCCCATGAAGCCATCTAGAAATACGGGCAACAGTATCACAAGTAAGAATGATCCCATTTAAAGACTGATATGAGAGGGAATTTCTTATCTGAGTTTCTTTAATCTCTCTTTATGGTGATTCATTGATTTATTCAGAGCTCAGTCAGACAGTCTTTTGATTGTGGTGGGGTTGGGTTGTGAGGGATTATGTTTTGCGGGAAATCAAGTGGAGTTAAAGCTGGAATGAGATCATGATTTATTGAATGGTGGGAAGGCTTCAGGGACTTTTAGCTGTCTGCATCACCTCGATCAGTCGCAGAAAAATGGTGTGTCTTGATCCTTGTGCCTGAAAACTCACACTATTGAATTTTCAGTACATTATGTTCAGATAAAATCCAACAATGTTTTTGAGCCACATTGTTCACATTGTCTTCACAATATCCGAACAGTTGCCAGTAATCCATTTTGAGTTCTGCAACAGTTGACTTTGTTAGTTTCATGTGTCGTCCTCCAGTTACTTATTTAGTGAAGTTAATACATTCATCTCTTTTGATGTTTTTATGTCATTGAACAGCTGTTGCATTGCATTCTGTCTGTGGCTGTACTTAGTGGCTGTGTTCAATGGCCAGTAATATGATTGCCATTTCTGTGGTTAGGAGATTGATATGAGTCACAATTCCTCGCAAATATGATGTCTTCCATCAACATATCTCCATCTGGCTCTGTAAATCTGTTTTATTTTGGCTATGTATTTCATCTGTTGACCAATAATGTGGTTGTATAGTTACTTAAAAGGATCAGCAACCTAATTTTGTTCATGTTCAGCCACCTGATAATTGTAATTCCTGGAGATTAATGATCCAATAACTTAGAGGCAGAGTCATAAAGGTACAACAAGAAACAGATGCTTTGGTCCAACTCATCCATGTCAATCAGATATTCCAACCCAATCTAGTCCCACCTGCCAGCACCCGGCCCATATCCCTACAACCCTTCCTATCCAGGTGCTTCTTAAATGTTGCAATTGTACTAGCCCCCACCACCTCCTCGCAGCCCACTCCATGCATGCACCACACTCTGCATGAAAAAGGTGCCTCTTAGGTCTCTTTTACTTTCTCTCTTACCCTAAACCTATGGCCTCTAGTTCTGGACTCCCCCACTCCAGGGAAATGACCTTGTCTATTTACCCTATCCATGCACCTCATTTTATAAACCTCTATCATGTCACCCCTCAGCCTCCGACACTCCAGGGAAAACAGTCTGCTATTCAACCGCTCCCTATAGCTTAAATCCTCTAACCCTGGCAACTCAATACTCTGATCGATAAAGGAAAACATACCAAATGCCTTCTTCACTATTCTATTGGCCTGCAACCTTACTTTCAAGGAGCTATGAACCTGCAGTCCAAGGTATCTTTGTTCAGCAGCATCCCCTGGGATCTTATCATTAAGTGCATAAGTCCTGCTCTGATTTGCTTTCCCAAAATGCAGCACCTTGGATTTATCTAAATTAAACTCCATCTGCTACTCCTCAGCCCACTAGCCCATCTGATCAAGATCCCGCTGTAATCTGAGGTAACCTTCTTCGCTGTCCACTACACCTCCAATTTTGTTGTCATCTGCAAACTTACTAACTCTATCTCTTATGCTCACATCAAAATCATTTATATAAATGACGAAAAGTAGAGGGCCCAGCACCGATCCTTTTGGCACTCCACTGGTCACAGGCTTCCAGTCTAAAAAAACAACCCTCCTCCACCACTCTCTGTCTTCTACCTTTGAGCCAGTTCTGTGTTCAACTGGCTAGTCTTCCCTGTATTCCATGAGATCTAACCTTGCTAACCAGTCTCCCATGGGAAACCTTGTCGAACACCTTACTGAAGTCCATATAGATCACGTCTACTGCTCTGCCCTCATCAATCCTCTTTGTTACTTCTTCATAAAACTCAATCAAGTTTGTGAGACATGATTTCCCACGCACAAAGCCATGCTGAGTATCCCTAATCAGCCCTTGCCTTTCCAAATACATGTACATCCTGTCCTCAAGACTCCCTCCACCAACTTGCCCCCCACCGATATCCTGGCTTGTCCTTACCACATTTCTTAAACAGTGGCACCACGTTAGCCAACCTCCAGTCTTCCGGCACCTCATCTGTGACTATCGATAATACAAATATCTCAGCAGGGTGGTCCAGCAATCGCCTCCCTAGTTTCCCACAGAGTTCTAGGGTACACCTGATCCATGTTTATGCATTTCAAGAAATCTGACACTTCCTCCTCTGTAATATGGTCACCATCTATTTCCCCACATTTTATGTCTTCCATGCCCTTCTCCACAGTAAACACTGATGCAAAGTATTTGTTTAGTATCTCCCCCATCTCCTGTAGCTCCACACAAAGTCTGCCTTGTTGATCTTTGGGGGGCCCTGTTCTGTCCCCAGTTACCCTTTTGTCCTTAATGTATTTGTAAAAACCCTTTGGATTCTCCTTAACTCTATTTGTCAAAGCTATTTCATGTCCTCGTTTTGCCCTCCTGATTTCCCTCTTAAGTCTACTCCTACTGCTTTTACACTCTTCTAAGGATTTACTCGATCTATCCTGTCTATACCTGACACATGCTTCCTTCTTTTTCTTAACCAAAGCCTCAATTTCTTTAGTCCTCCAGCATTCCCTATACCTACCAGCCTTTCCTTTCAGCCTGACAGGAATATACTGTCTCTAGACTCTCATTATCTTATTTCTAAAGGCTTCCCATTTTCCAGCCATCCCTTTACCTGTGAATATCGATACTCAATCAGCTTTTGAAAGTTCTTGCCTTATACCATCAAAATTCCTGCAATTGAGACCTTTAACTGTTAGATCTGGTCTATCTTTTTCCATCACATTTTGAAACTAATAGAATTATGGTCGCTGGCCCCAAAGTGCTCCCCCACTGACACTTCAGTCACCTGGCCTGCCTTATTTCCCAAAAGTAGGTCTTGGCTAATGCTTCTACTAAATTGAGATATTTTGTGATGGTCATTAAAGTTCTAATATTCTTGTCAAAGTATATATTGTGCTGGAATATTTCCTTTTTTAAAATAAATCTCTCCAATCTGTAATAAATGAGGATTTAGGACAGGCAAGCTATAATCTTGTACAACTCACTAATACCGTGAGGATGATCAGCTACACTGAGTAGATTGAGAAACTATCTGAGAAACTACTGTGAAACATCTTTGTATTTTAGTGTGATATTGTCAATATTAGAAGATGGTGTAGCTCTTGTATAATCAATTGCCATGAATTCCAGAAAAAGTCTATTCAGAGAGAGCATCATTCTGCTTTAAACAAGCACATACATTTCTGAGACTGATTGTAAAATCTTTGCGATATTGTATTTAGTTTGATTTGATTTATTATTGTTACATGTACTGACATACAGTGAAAAGTATTGTATTATGTGCTACCCAGGCAAATCATACTTTACATAAGTACATCAGGGTATTTGAACAGAATACAGAATATAATGTTACAGCTACATAAAAGGTGCAAGGAAAGATCAACTGTAACATAAGAGATCCATTCATATGGTGAAGAAAGGTTCAAATATAGCATTTGGAATGGAATTTGATTGTTGTACAGAAAGGGAAATGATGCAATGCACAGAACCAATATGGACATGATGGGCTGAATGATAATTTTAACAGCACAAGAAATGACTTTACTCATAGCAGTAACAGATTTCTGATACTTTGTGTTATCAGATAGTACTCACTTTTTAATTCATGAAACATTTTTGCTTTGTATACAATATTATAGGGTAATTCAAAACTTTTATTCATTGCTCATTCAAAATACTCGATAGTATAATAGAATGCAGTGCATGTTAGGTAGGAGCAAAAAAATAGCTGCATTGTTAACTGGCTATAAAACGAAACTCTCTTTAACACATTAAAAAATGAAGAATGTAGATTAAAAAACAGCTAAAGGCAGAAAATAACATGGGCATCTTTCTCCTATTCATGTCAGCTTCAAAAGATTATTTTACATAAATCAATACAATATGAATTTTGGTGATGGAATTTTGCTTAGTCCATGTAAGAAAATTACTTCAGAGAATATCATTAGCTATTGACAATTAAGGTGTTGAATATTTTAATTAAACACACAGTCAGATTATTTATTTCTGTGAAACTGCGAGGTATGGTAGGAGTAATAAAAAGGGGCAAATGTGGGTGATATGATTAGAAAACAGATGTTTCTCATTGTAATATTGATTTCAAGCTTTTTATTCCTGACTGAAAATCACACCATTTTTTTTAGAAATACCTTTTGCTAAATTTGACAGTAATAGGCAGGAAGCTGCATCATCACAGCTTTTGTGGACTGTAATCTGGCATCTGTTCAGACTAAGTTAAAACTATATTGAACACATAGATTTGAATACGTTATTATTCTAAAATTGTGCACTTGAATGACTTGCACGTCCAGTTAAAATGCATATTAGTTAGGTCAGTTATACTATATAATTTGTATTAATGAGCCTCTTTGCCTCTATGCTATGCACAATGTGTTTTGTAAAATTTATGAAATCTCTGAAACTGATTTCTGATAATTAAAGCAAGACTATCTCAAGACAGTAATCTACCATTTCAACATTTTGTTAGTTATTGTAGAAGGAAGTGAGGACTGCAGAGTCAAAAAGTGTGGTGCTAGATCTCTTGATGAAGGGCTTGTGCCTGAAGAGTCAATTCTCCTGCTCCTTGGATGCTGCCTGACTGGCTGTGCTTTTCCTACACCACATTCTTCGACAGTAGTCAATGTAATCCTGTGACTATCTTGAGTTTGAATTAATTCATGAGTTCCTTACAGATCACCATAACTCCAATTTGAATGTCATTGTGAACTTTTAATTTTGACATGCATGCTAATTTTTCTGTACATCTTTGTTTCTTCCTGGACAGAGAACATTCTATAGGCATCTGTTGTCCAACTTTCAGTTAGTGGCATCAAGAGCCAACAAGATAATAGTAGCAGATATTACAGACACTAATAGTGAGTACAGTAAGTTTTATGTCAAAGTAAAATAACAAACCAGTTACAAAGACGATGCAAATCTGACAATTCATATACAATGTCACCCTTGATTAGCCAAGTTGAACAGTCTTAGGCTGGTTGCCTTGGATGAGTCCCTGACTCGGATTTCTCATGAAAGCATCGATCCCCTTGGTTCTTGTTGTCTCTCGTCCTGAGAGTCCAAAGTTTGTACCTTTTCTACATGATTTATCTCCTCTGTCCCAAACAACCTCAAACCCTTTTGCACGAACAACAGTCTCCTCATTCAACTATCAGTTTTTTTTAAAAACTCAGCCCATTAGATCATTCTAAGCTATGTTAATTATGTTTTGCAAAGATGGCTAGGTGGAATAAAATCTCAATAGTCCTCTTTTTGATCTTAAGATTTACTCTATTAAATCACTCTCATGCCTCATTACATTACACTATTCCTATTTCTGAGGGAATATAAGCATTCCCTCAGAATGCTTATAGTGGGCGGCACGGTGGCACAGTGGTTAGCACTGCTGCCTCACAGCGCCTGAAGACCCGGGTTCAATTCCCGACTCAGGCGACTGACTGTGTGGAGTTTGCACGTTCTCCCCGTGTCTGCGTGGGTTTCCTCCGGGTGCTCCGGTTTCCTCCCACAGTCCAAAGATGTGCGGGTCAGGTGAATTGGCCATGCTAAATTGCCCATAGTGTTAGGTAAGGGGTAATGTAGGGGTATGGGTGGGTTTCGCTTCGGCGGGTCGGTGTGGACTTGTTGGGCCGAAGGGCCTGTTTCCACACTGTAAGTCTAATCTAATCAATTTGTTACTACAATTCTCTTTTGCAAGTTCTAAATCAGTGATTTCAGATACCAAACTAAACCAAATGCAACCACTACTATTTTACTAAATATTAATTATATCACATGGGATATGATGCAGAACCACGGGTTCAGTTGGACATTGGTCCACCACTTTCGCAGGTCATCCCTCCAAGTGGTGACCTCCTACCTTTAAATCTACATTTCCTAAATCTGAAGTTAGTTACGAGAGAAATTCCCATGTTGAACACTGCGGCAACATCATCCACTGAACTGCAATTGCTTCTATGCCTTTGTTGATTTGATTGTCCCTCATTCCCCACTCCTTCTGACTCGTTCCGGGATAGTTGTCACAATGAAGCTTTAAACAACTTTTGAGTTCTCTTTGGATAACCATCAGATAGGTGAATATTTGTCATGGTTAAAACAATTGGCATCAATTCATATTGTATATTGTCATATACTTTCTTCTTCATTGTGGTCATGACAAGATAATTTTTAGGTCATGGAAATGTTCCAGACAGTAGTGGTCAATGGATATTGTCTATATTTTATGAAGTTTTGTAGCTGGTTGTGTGGTGATAACAACCGTTCTTTTATGATCCACTACCCATGCCCTGACTCATACTTGATGATCAGTCGGAGTGGACTCAAATACATGAACATATACCACAGATTTAAATTATCTTTTTTGCAATACCAGTAAAACTCTTGTTTAAAGCAAGCATTGGTTAAATTTGGAAATTTGATCAGTGAACCAACTTGTATTCTGCCAACTGTTTATGTGCAACAGTTTTTGCTGTTCCCATGTGCAAACTTAAGTGGTCCCCCATTGCAACACTGAGCTGTTACGTACAATGTCCCATGGTGAGGGCTGCATTCTGCATGGCTTGTGGCATACCAGAGTCCTCCCATTTCCCTTTTACATTGAATAGTGCTTCCCATTTCCATGGTCAGGATATCATTGAATGCCATCTTCATCTCGAATCTGGCCACCAGTTTCCTGTAAAACTAACCCCTTATTTATTGTTAATTGTCTGAACTGTTTGCAGGACCATCATTCTCTCCTTGTTGTTTTAACCATATCCTCACATGTCAGGCCCAGATGATGTTATTACTTTTGGTGAGTATCTAGGAGCTTTTGTCTTTCTGTGTATCCTCTGTGTAACCTCCTTGATTCGTGTGTATATTTATATTACAACCTGTCCTCCTTAAAAATAAAATATTGTGAACGTTGGAAATCTGAAACAAAACAAAGAGAATGCTGGAGAAATTTAACAACTCTAGCAGGATCTCTGGAGAGAGAAACAGTGTTAATGTTTCTGGTCCAATATGACTCTCTTTCAGAACTGTCTTCCTTATTCCATCTTTTACCTTGGATGAACCATAACAAAAACTTTCATAGATGCCCCTGAATCTCCATCTCCTGTTTCGTAACAGTCGCTCCCACTACTTCTGGAATGATGGCACGGGGTGAGTTCATTTGGCTGGATGGCAGATTTGCGACGCAGAGTGATGCCAACAGTGGGGGTTCAATTCCCACACCAGTTGAGGTTACCGTGAAGATCCCATCTTCAGTTGAGGTGTGGAACCCACAAGTTAAACTATCTATTAACAGAGAGCAGGACTATGGTGACTTTGCCTTTTGCCATGAAGGGTGCCTTGAGACACTTTGCCGTCAAACTAAAATTTGTGTCGTTCTCTCCTGGTAACTTAGATTTGCCGCCAAACAGGTGGTGATAAGTTGACTTGTATGTCACTGCCATGCAATAACCAAATCCAACCAATTAATTGGTTTTGGCCCACATTGCTGTCTTTCAGTCAGCCATTCTAACAACAACTGTGTGGGGGCGTGCTCTGTCAGGATTGTCAATATGTTTAAACCCACTATGAAAATGAAATTTTGTACAGCACAAAATACAGCTAGTGGATGTCTCTCAAAGAAGGTGTAACTGTTTTCCACTGCTGTTTAATGTCGAGAGGCATAGGCCACAGGACAAAGCTTGGTAAATTTGCTGCAGAAATGCAGCAGGCAGTGAGTTGGCAGTGGTCGCTATTTCTAAAGCTCAAGGCTTATCAGGGTTGAAGACCTGCAAAGCAACCATATTATCCAATGTTTGCTTCAGTTCCCGTATAGCTATTGGGTGGTCATCAGCCAATTCCACTCGATAGTTTCCTTTAACAAATCATGCATAAGGGTGGTTTTGGCAGCAGAGCCATCTGTGATTTCTGCAATAGCTCACCAAGCCCATGATGACCTAAGCCCTTAAACATCAGTCAAGATATGCAATTTGCAACTGTTTCTTGATGTTTGTTTTCAACTCCATGTTTTCCCATTTTAATTCCATTCCTAAATCTTTTTCTCTCGTTATTTGTACCTTCTTTGGATGAAGTTTTGTTCAGATAAACACTCAGAGGTACAGCAGTTCCTCTTAAGTGCTGCTTCAGGTTTCTTGGAGTAACAAATCATCAATGCACTTAACAACAAAGCATATTGGGTGCGAGTAATGTTGCAGAACCTGGGCTGGCCACTAGTCAAAGATAGATGTCCTATTGTTAGATAAACAAGCCTGTGTGCACTGTTATCCTTTAATCATGAAGACAAATTTGTACTGACACATTTTGTATTGAGGGTCTGGCCAAAATCCATTACTTATGTCAACCACTGTAAATTACTTAGCAGCTGGTTGTGACAACAAGGTTTTTGAGCTCATGGCTACCAAGGGAGTGGTAAGTAGTGTTACCTCATTCACATCTCAATAATCAATGCTTAGCCTCAAGGATCCATTCAGCTTTTAACAGGCAAAATGGGAGAATTGTTGGTTGATGCCACAGTCTTGATATGCCTTGCCCCAACAAATAACCTTCTCTATCTTGGCCTTGGCTTCTCTTGGGAAGTTGAACCATTTCTGGGGCTTAAGTTCTGGACATTTCTATGTTGTGGGAGCATTCTGCCACTTGTGGGTTTATGATTGGTAAAAGTCCCTTCATGCCATCTTAACAGGCTCTCTGTACGACTAGGTCCAGTATAATTTCTTGTGATTCCATTTTAGTTCAGTCATGACACTGACACAGCCTATGTACTGCCCTATGGTTATAGAGATAGGGCAGGTCACCCTCACTTTCAAGTTTACTCAATTAAACCATAAGCCTTATATCTTTACTAGATCAGTCCCAAAAAGTGATCATCCTCACTTCTCAACTTAATAATGCTTAAATGTTTAAATCCATCACCCACTGTTTCAAAATTTGAAGGTCTGGAGAGGCCACCAGTCGGTGAGAACTTGCTTAAGTCAATCTGTTTTGGGGTGTGTCATGAGATGTCAATATTAGGTTGTCTGTTTAGGACAGTTCTGGATCCTCCAGTGTTCACAGAAAACATTGCAAAGTAGCCTCTCACATGACATTGTGGTATTGGCTGCCCAAAATTGACCCATCCTCCCTGGTACATCCACTTTTCTGAGGCCTGACACCATCAGAGATGAGGTAAAAACAATAACTGCAGATGCTGGAAACCAGATTCTGGATTCGTGGTGCTGGAAGAGCACAGCAGTTCAGGCAGCATCTGAGGAGCAGTAAAATTGACGTTTTGGGCAAAAGCCCTTTATCAGAATAAAAGCAAGAGAGTCTGAAGGGTGGAGAGATAAGCTTGAGGAGGGTGGAGGTGGGGAGAAAGTAGCATAGAGGACAATAGGTGAGTGGGGGATGGGATGAAGGTGATAGGTCAGGGAGGAGGGTAGAGTGGATAGGTGGAAAAGACGATGGGCAGGTAGGACAAGTCATGGAGACAGTGCTGAGCTGGAAGTTTGGAACTAGAGTGAGGTGGGAGAAGGCGAAATAAGGAAACTGTTGAAGTCCACATTGATGCCCTGGGATTGAAGTGTTCCGAGGCAGAAGATGAGGCATTCTTCCTCCAGGCGTCCAGTGGTGAGGGAGCGGCGGTGAAGGAGGCCCAGGACCATCATGTCCTTGGCAGAGTGGGAGGGGGAGTTGAAATGTTGGGCCACAGGATGGTGTGGTTGATTGGTGCGGGTGTCCCGGAGATGTTCCCTAAAGCACTCTACTAGGAGGTGTCCAGTCTCCCCAGTGTAGAGGACACCGCATCGGGAGCAACGGATACAATAAATGATATTGGTGGATGTGCAGGTAAAACTTTGATGGATGTGGAAGGCTCCTTTAGGGCCTTGGATGGAGGTGAGGGAGGAGGTGTGGGCGCAGGTTTTACAATTCCTGCGGTGGCAGGGGTAGGTGTCAGGATGGGAGGGTGGGTTGTATGGGGGCGTGGACCTGACCATGTAGTCACAGAGGAAACGGTCTTTGCACAAGGCATAAAGGGGTGGGGAGGCAAATATATCCCTGGTGGTGGGGTCTTTTTGGAGGTGGCAGAAATGTCGGCGGATGATTTAGTTTATGCGAAGGTTGGTAGGGTGGAAGGTGAGCACCAGGGGTGTTCTTTCCTTGTTACAGTTGGAGGGATGGGATCTGAAGGCAGAGGTGCGGGATGTGGACAAGATGCGTTGGAGGGCATCTTTAACCATATGGGAAGGGAAATTGCGGTCTCTAAAGAAGGAGGCCATCTGGTGTGTTCTGTGGTGGAACTGGTCCTCCTGGGAGAAGATACGGCAGAGGCAGAGGAATTGGGAATACAGGATGGCATTTTTGCAAGAGATAGGGTGGGAAGAGGTGTAATCCAGGTAGCTGTGGGAGTCGGTGGGTTTGTAAAAAATGTCAGTGTCAAGTCGGTCGTCATTAATGGAGATGGAGAGGTCCAGGAAATGGAGGGAGGTGTAAGAAATGGTCCAGGTAAGTTTAAGGTCAGGGTGGAATGTGTTGCTCAATTTGATGAATTGCTCAACCTCCTCGCGGGAGCACGAGGTGGCGCCAATGCAATCATCAATGTAACGGAGGAAGAGGTGGGGAGTGATGCCGGTGTAATTACGGAAGATTGACTGTTCTACGTAGCCAACAAAGAGACAGGCATAGCTGGGGCCCATACGTGTGCCCATGGCTACCCCGTTGGTTTGGAGGAAGTGGGAGGATTCGAATGAAAAATTGTTAAGGGTGAGGACCAGTTCGGCCAAACGAATGAGAGTGTCGGTGGAAGGGTACTGTTGGGGACATCTGGAGTGGAAAAAATGGAGGGCTTGGAGGTCCTGATCATGGCGGATGGAGGTGTAGAGGGATTGGATATCCATGGTGAAGATGAGGCGTTGGGGGCCAGGGAACCGGAAGTCTTGGAGGAGGTGGAGGGCGTGGGTGGTGTCTCAAACGTATGTGAGGAGTTCCTGGACTAGGGGGGATAGGACAGTGTCGAGGTAGGTAGAAATGAGTTCAGTGGGGCAGGAACATGCTGAGACAATGGGTCAGCCAGGGTGGTCAGGCTTGTGGATCTTGGGAAGGGGGTAGAACCGGGCAGTGCGGGGTTCCCAGACGGCGTTGGAAGCTGTGGGTGGGAGATCTGCTGAGGTGATGTTGTTCTGTAAGGTCTGGGAGATGATGATTTGGTGATGGGGGGGTTGGGGTCATGGTCAAGGGGGCGGTAGGAAGAGGTGTCCTCGAGTTGGCGTTTGGCTTCAGCGGTGTAGAGGTCAGTGCGACAGACTACCACTGCGCCCCCTTTATCCGCTGGCTTGATGGTGAGGTTGGGATTGGAGCAGAGGGATTGGAGGGCTACGCGTTGTGAGGGTGAAAGGTTGGAGTGGGGGAACAGGGTAGACAGGTTGAGTTGATTAATGAGGCCTCCAAGCCCACTATTTTTTCGTCTCCCAACGTCTCCAACGGTACCCTTCCACCGACACTCTCATTCGTTTGACCGAACTGGTCCTCACCCTTAACAATATCTCCTTCGAATCCTCCCACTTCCTCCAGACCAAATGGGTAGCCATGGGAACACGTATGGGCCCCAGCTATGCCTGTCTCTTTGTTGGCTATGTAGAACACTCGATCTTTTATAATCACACTGGCACCAGTCCCCACCTCTTCCTCCGCTACATTGATGACTGCATTGGCGCCACCTCGTGCTCGTGCAAGATGGTTGAGCAATTCATCAACTTCACCAACACATTCCACCCTGACCTTAAACCTACCTGGACCATTTCTGACACCTCCCTCCCCTTCCTGGACCTCTCCATCTCCATTAATGATGACCGACTTGACACTGACATTTTTTACAAACTCACCGACTCCCACAGCTACCTGGATTATACCTCTTCCCACCATACCTCTTGCAAAAATGCCATCCTGTATTCCCAATTCCTCTGCCTCTGCCGTATCTTCTCCCAGGAGGACCAGTTCCACCACAGAGCACACCAGATGGCCTCCTTCTTTAGAGACCGCAATTTCCCTTCCCATATGGTTAAAGAAGCCCTCCAACCCATCTCGCACCTCTGCCCTCAGACACCACCCCTCCAACCGTAACAAGGACAGAACGCCTCTGGTGCTCACCTTCCACCCTACCAACCTTCGCATAAACCAAATCATCTGCCGACATTTCTGCCACCTCCAAAAAGACCCCATCACCAGGGATATATTTCCCTCCCCAACCCTTTCCACGTTCTGCAAAGACCGTTCCCTCTGTGACTACCTGGTCAGGTCCATGACCCCTACAACCCACCCTCCCATCATGGCACCTTGCCCTGCCATCGCAGGAATTGTAAAACCTGCGCCCACACCTCCTCCCTTACCTCCATCCAAGGCCCTAAAGGAGCCTTCCACATCCATCAAAGTTTTACCTGCACATGCACCAATATCATTTATTGGATCCATTGCTCCCGATGCAGAGACCTCTATATTGAGGATACTGGACGCCTCCTAGCAGAGCGTTTTAGGGAACATCTCCGGGACACCTGTACCAATCAACCACAAAACCCTGTGGCCCAACATCTCAACTCCCCCTCCCATTCTGCCAAGGACATGGAGGTCCTGGGCCTCCTTCACCACCACTCCCTCACCACTGGACGCCTGGAGGAAGAATGCCTCATCTTCCGCCTCGGAACACTTCAATCCTAGGGCATCAATGTGGACTTCAACAGTTTCCTCATTTCTCCTTCTCCCACCTCACTCTAGTTCCAAACTTCCAGCTCAGCACTGTCTCCATGACTTGTCCTACCTGCCTATCTTCTTTTCCACCAATCCACTCCACCCTCCTCCCTGACCTATCACCTTCATCCCATCCCCCACTCACCTATTGTACTCTATGCTACTTTCTCCCCACCCCCACCCTCCTCTAGCTTATCTCTCCACACTTCAGGCTCTCTGCCTTTATTCCTGATGAAGGGCTTTTGCCCAAAACGTCGATTTTACTGCTCCTCGGATGCTGCCTGAACTGCTGTGCTCTTCTAGCGCCACTAATCCACCATCAGAGATTGTCCACCAGATGGAGACATCATTGCCTGGGGATCCCAAGTTTTCGAGCCTCAAGAGGCAGTTCTTGTCTCAGATGGGATATCTTTCTCAGGACTTTGCAATCTATTGCCAAATGTCCCAAGCTACCATAGTTATTGTGATGGTCACTGGGGCTTTAATTTTCATACTCTTTCCCCCTGTATTTCCAATGAAGGGGAATGACTATTGTGAGGATTATTGCGATATGCATCCCTTCTTCTCTGACCTTGGTTTATCTCTTCATTCCTCCAGGCTAGCCCTTGCAGGTTGGTCATACACTAACCTTCGCCTTATTTCTTTTCTTGCCTTTTCTTGTTTTTTTATTCCCATTTTCCATCGCCTTTTCTCAAGCCCTTGAGAAGAATCCAAGCCTTATCATGGCTGCAGCCATTGAGATTGAAACTGTCACATGCGTCTTGGCATGTACAATCTGCATGTACGCTTCCATGTACTTTGCTTTCCGATGGACACATATTTATTCTTACCAAGCCAGGCCCATATATCCTCTCAAAATTATTCCACAGGCACTTGGTAAATGTCTTTGGTCTCTGCTGGCATCATTTCAGTCAAGCAGCAGTTATCCTCTTTTGAATAGCTTGCCTCTTTTGGTCTAGCATGCCCTCCCCTCCTTGTTTGTCTCGTGATGGGGCCGAAAGTATGACAGACATTAAGTGCATGACAAGCAGTTTCATTTCTAAGTTTCACACTGTTCAAGATGTGCAGAGAATTTAACTGTGGGATAGTGGAAATGATGGTGTAAGAGTCCCCTGCAATCACATGGATCAGTATATATTTTGTCATTCCAGGCAGCAGTTTGATCATATATGAGGTGGGTCACATCATTGCTCCTGGTTAAAGGGGTTGACATTGTTGTCGCTAACCTGGAAGGCCTGGATTTCCCTGAGTTCCTCTCTGCCCCTCTGAGCCTTGATTCTGGTTGCTGTGCTATTCACCGTGCCTCTAGAGGGTGCATTGACTCTGGCCCAAACATTGGTTGTGTCACTGGGGGACCCTGGAGATGGGACATCATAATCATAGCCATCAGGACTCCAGCTGTATTGCCAGGCTTCCTCAGCTAATCATCCTCTACCAGGAGTGGGGCGCACACCATGAATTACCATCATTGGGCCCTCTGAATTTATCTCCAAATGCACAAATATATTCTCTTTGGATCGATGACTGTCTTCTCAGCCTGTCTACTTCTTTCTGAGATGTGGTGTGGCCTGATACAGAATCTGTAGTGCAATTTGGAGGTCAATAAATCTCTGCCTCTACTTTCAGTTTTTCTTCCTCTGCCTGCGGTGTCTTGTTCTGATTTTCGTAGACTGGACTCCACCTGCTTGCCTTGAGTCAGAAAACTAATCAAATGGAATGTATAATTGGCACACTGTTGTTTCCAGAGCTGTGTCTTTTCCTTCTTTCATCAGTCTGTTTCTCCACTTGTACCAGGCGACATTTTAAAATGACTGCTTCTGTTTCCCTTTCTTCAATTTTTTTCATGTAACAAATAATTGCTGCAGCCTTTAGATATTTGCAGCTTTCCTTTCACTGTTATTCCCATGGACCTTTGTCCATATTGATTCAGACTTGGGATTGCACCACATAACTATCTATGGCATAACAGATCCATTTGTGCCACATCTTATTCACATATTCACACAATGCCTCATATCACCAACTGCAACTCCATCATATTGTCATCATCTATTGGTACATATAAACTGCTGCTTTAGGTTACAATATACTGCTGGGTCTCTCTAAATTTGAGTTAATCATTCAATCCATGACCATCCAGGGATCCTAAATTCTCTTGTCAAGCTCCTAACCAATGGTGTCAACAAGGAACTAGCAGCAAATGTTACAGATTCTAATAGTGAGCATGATATGTTTTATTAATAATTCACAAAATAAAGACTATGTTGACCTCACAATTCACATACAATATTATTGTGTCGAGCTAAGTGTATCAGTTACAAACTAGTTGGTCCCGTCATTGATTTCCTGACCCTGAGTTCCTCATTCATGTGTTGGTCCCCAGGTTCTTGGTTTCAATCATCCTGAGATTACAACCCTGACATTCTTTCCTGTGCCACTTGTCGCCTCTGTCTGAGATAACCCCAACTTTCTCTTGTGTGACTAATCTTCTCCTGATTCAATGATGACCTTTTTAAACTCATTAACCCTCTGGAACATTCTAAACTATGTCAATCGTGAATTGCAAAACTAGCTAGGTAAATAGATAAGCTTTATATCGAGATCTGAAAATCTCCTGCTAAATTCAGTTTCAACATAGAAGCCTAGCTTGATTTGACTGTGTCTTGTTTTCTGCTTTAATCAGACTCAGGTCCAAACGAGATGAGCTGCAGTTCTACCATTCTCAAATATTATACCAGCTCAGGCTAGAATCTCACCCATGAGATTCCAGCATGATTATCCTCTTATGAAAAAACGCAGTGATTTATCACATTTTTAAATACAATAATTAACAATATGATGTTGGAAATTACAAATGTTAAATTTTAAAATGATGCAATCATTTTCTTTTCCTGGAACTAAATTTAGTTTATTGAGAATAACTGTAAATAGCCTGATCATGACTGCAGAAAGTGTCAATTTAAATCAAACAGGAACAAAAGAATCATTCTCAATAAAGTGGGCAAATAAGCATATATTTTTAATTTGAAAAAAAACATTTGTTACATTGCGGTTGATTTTGGAAGGAGCTAAGAACCGTTAATTGACTGCCCATGTCAATGACTTCATCTGATAAAGAATTCTGTCATATCAAATAAAGCAGATAGAATATTTATATGCGGTCATACCATTTTAATGATGAGTCTGGAAACTTTCATCTGCTGATCACTGAGTATTTTTGGAATAATTCTTTGTTAGCATGCACATTGTAATTTGAACCATGTCACAGAAACAGACAGGGGCAGTGTGAGGTACATACTAATTATTCAGCATTCTAATCATTTTGGTCAGTTATAATTAAGATAGAAAACTTCACAAATAATCTATATTACTGCATTTCGATGAAGACTCTAACAAGACGAGATATAAATTATGCAGAGCTCTCAAGAACAGAAGACGATGAGCTAACTGCTACTTTTTAAAATGTATTACTATTAATCATGTTCGTTCCTTGCTGTTAGCTTTCATTAATCCTTGTAGATGTTGCTTGTTTTTTTTTAACTCAGATGTATTTAAACTGTTAGATTTTCTTCAAAGAGTAGACATGTTGGGAACAGCTGACTGTACTTACTCAGTGACACTAAATCAACATGCCCAATTTAAAAAAAAGAAAGTAAATATGTGCATATAAAGGTATTTCTCTTTGCTTGAGCTTCTAATTTTACCTATGATCTCTTTTCTCGCAAATCTTCTGCTCACTCTCTTATCTTCTCTTTTAAAGACAGTTTTCATCATTATTGGTCATTTGTCTTTTCATCCATGAAAGCTTTCCTTGCTGTGTCTCTTTACCTCAGTGTTTCGCACTCATTTTCTCTCACTTTTTTCTCTTTTTTCAGTTTTTAACCATTGATTGTAAGAATGCGAAATTAATCTTGTCTATTCCAACTTAAGCCACCATTTGTTATGGACTCTGTCTTTGTCTTAGAGTGCTAAAGAAATGTTACTGTTCCCTCAGATGAAGAGGAGTGGGTAATGGCAAGAACCAGAGAATTGGTAAAAATGGGAGGCTAATTCACACTCATTCAAGCAATCTCTTAAATCAGGAGAAATCCAGATGTCAAATGAAGAGGCATGTATAATAGAAATTTTGCATTTTTCTACATTTTTAACTGACTTTTCACCACAGATAGTGGAAGACTATATGGAATACTAATGCTGAGCATGGGTTTTCATTTGTGTTCATTATTGTGCTTTCAATGGTTAGCCATTTGGAGAAACAATACATGAGGTAGCTAGGGATCAATGTAAGAGGCATTCTTTAACCTTAAAATCCACAGCAAACAAAAATATCTTTTCGCACAAACAATAGTGCAAAGAATTCTCAGCATCAACCTTTCACTGGCTGTTTAAGTGGACGATGGAGGGTTAAATAGTTGCACTGGAAGCAGGTCCCACCCACAAACCTGTCCATGCCAGGATGAATTTACCACCATTGGTATTTTCTGCAAATTATGTACGTTTGCAGAACTTTATTGGGGTTCCAGAAAATGAAGTTTGATCTTTCTCAATGTCATTGACAGGGAGGTCTTAAAATGTTTCAAATGATTTTTAAAGATTTACTTAGTGCATTATACAATAGTCAGTTTCTAAATAGAAAAGAGCTAAATAAAAGTATTTCTTTTTAAAGCCACGTTCAATTTATTCCTGAATTGACACAACGACTTTAATTTTTTTTCATGTTGAATCACTTTCAGTTGCATTAATCATGCATTACAAGCTATCACTCTTAAAACAAGCAATCTTCCTTTTTCTCCTGAATTTAGTTTTAAAAAGTAGAAAGTGGAGATGCTAATTTCCCAGTGTCTGTCTGGATCATTAGCCCGTCAGTAGGTCAGGTTAACTCTTTTGCACTGATTTTCAAAGCAAAAATTTGTTTCTGGCGAGGTGCAACTTTGTTCAAATAGAATCTCTGGATACATTGTGCAAGTTATTTGCAAAGCAGGCACCAGTTTGGATGTAACGAATGCCCGAGTTGATGTTTGTGTTCAAATGGAAAACAGCAGGCAATCCAAGAGCATCGGCAAGCCTTTTTTTTCTGGGATAGTAATGATGATTGTGTCATTTTCCCAGATTTTAGGGTTGCATTAAAAATAAGTACATCTGTTTCTCTCTGCTGTTTTTATACCCAATCTTGCAGATCCACTAAAGATGATTCTAAAAGACACAGTTGATCATGTGTATGTCATACTGATGTTCTGAACTGGCTCTAAGAATTTATAAAGATGATGAATAAACTCCCATTGCAGTTGGTATTCATGCAAACCCAGGAGGAAGTATTAGACTAACATAAACATAGAGATTCATTGTTAGTTATGTTGGAGAGGACCGTGTATGTTGCAAATCAGTAGCCTAAATATAATTGAAGTGTTTCAGCAACATGGTAACTCAACTTTCTTATTTGTGCTCTTTGTCTCAAATTCAACAGTGGAACTCAGTATGCCCATAGACACCACTGCCCAATGCTAGCTGTGAGCAATAATGTGTATGCATAAGGAAATTATAAAAGTCTATAATATAAGAATGTCCAAAAATACAGCAACCTTGACTCATGTGGAGTGGGCGTGTAAAATTCAATTCCATTATTTCATAACAACAGTTTGGATCATGGCCTTTCTGAGATTTTATACAGCAAAGATCAACGCAATCTCGAAATCATTAAAAGCTCCATAATCATTTGCAATTCAACCAGATTAGTAGCTGCTGTATCTGTTAGTATTGTCCTGTTTCAATCTGCTGTTAAAAAAAAAGCAACTGGTTCTCTGCAAGTCGGCTTGTCTCCTCTTCAGTTTCATTCTGATTGTTAGAAAATGATCCATCATCCAATGTCATCATCAAATCAATTAAAACAGTGTTGTGTCATGTGACCAATTAACTCAAATCTTTATGATTGAACTCACTCTTGATGTTTTGTGGGTTGATCAATGAAAATTGTTGCCTGGCAACTATAGAAACTGATTGAAGATAACAGAGGTTTTCTAAAGTATCCGGAAAATACTCAAGTTGGGTTTTGCATGTTGCTGATACTTGCAAATGATAGTGTGAGTCTTAGCCTCTAGCCTATTGACGGGCTGTTGTTCCAGGCATGCAATGGCACTTTGCATCTCCATTTTCCATTATGTAGGAGATGTAAAATGTGAGAGATATGATGAGGAGCAGTGGCTCTCTGCACCTCAGGGGACATTCTGCAATATGTGACAATAGAGGAACATTGAAGCCTCAGGAGCTATAGTTACACAGTATTATACACTTGATTCAGTTATAAAATAAACTCATCATATAATTTGGTTTAGTGTTTAACTAATTAATCAAATCTCAGGGGATAAAATTAAAACTAACTCAGTAGAGGGTATGAACAATGACAGGTTCTGAACTTCCATCAAATTGAACTCTTATGTAGATGCATAAGAAAGGATAAAATACATTAAAAGCTGAGAAACAAAAGCAAACAAAAAGGAGAAGAAAAAATGTAAATCTCTCATTTTCATTTCATTTTAATTAAATAGCCAAATTAAAAAAAGGTTATCTTGGGCTGGCATTGCAGGTTGTATGCCATTACTGCATTTTCAGGGGACTTTGCAGAAAGCATTACAATCCTAGACAACCACATCTGTAGTACACTTCTGTGCAAGCCCCACCCGAATCATCATGGGGCATCACCAATGGGGGGAGTTGCTTGGGTACCTTGATCCTGGGAGCTGTCAACCAGCCTTGGTAAAGTAGTAGTGGAGGTCTGGTTTGTGGTCAGGAGCAGGAGGGTATGACTATAGGCCAGGCAGTGTCCAAGGTGAGTACTGGATAGCTTCTGTCCTTGTCAATTATAACGCTATCTGTTTGAAAGGGAGCAAATTAAGAAGTATGGATGAACAAATGGACTGTGGCACCATGGTGCAGAAGGCCATTCAATTAGAGAAAATCAAAATGAATACCATTGGAAGATTCTGTCTAAGGATCTTTGGTGAAATTCTTCAGTGCATCTTGTAGATAGTACACACTACTGCTAATGAGTGCCAGTGGTGGAGGAAGTGAATATTTGTAGATGGTGACAAACAAACAGGCTGCTTTGTCCAGGTGTCAAATTTCTTGGGTGTCATTGAAGCTACACTCATCCATACAAGTGAGGAATATTCTATCACACTCCTGCTTTGAGCCTTGCTGATAGTAGACAAGCATTGGGGCGCAAGGAAGTGAGTTATTTGCTGCACTATTCCTACCTTCTGACCTGCTCATGTATCCACTGTCTTTATATAGTGAGTCCAGATGAGTTTCTGGTGAATGGTAAGCACAAAGATTTTGAGAGTGATGGTAATACTATTGAATGTCATGTGGTAATGGTTAGATTGTCTGTTGTTGGAGATGATAATTGCCTGGCATTTATGTAATGCACTTGTTACTTGCCACATATCTGTCTAAATCTGGAAACTGTCCAGATCTTGTTGTATTTGAACATGGACTGCTTCAGTATCTGAGGAGGTGCGAATGCTGCTGAACATAGTGCATTCATCAGCGATATCCTCACTTCTGACCTTAAGGTGGAGGGAAGGGAATTGATGATGCAGCTGAAAATGGCTGGGTCTAGGACACTACCCTGAGAAACTCCTGCAGAGGTGTCCTGGAGCTGAGATAACTGACCTTCAATAGCCAGAACTATCTTCCTTTGTTCAAGGCATGATTCCAACCAAAGGAGAGCTTGCCTCCTGATACCCACTGATTCCTGATACCCACTGATTGGCAGATAGATGCCAATGTTGTAATTGTACTGGAAGACCTGGATTGATGATATATGTAGAATTAGGAATGAGGTTCAGCTGTGAGAGCTGAATGGTGTAATTTAAAACATTATACGGACAACATAATAATCTCAGAATTTTAAACCAAGCTGCATTGACAGAGGGAGAACAAAAGGGTAGAAGCTTGACTGAAAGAACTTTGAGTGTGAGGCAGGCTTTTCTTCATAGGCCACTGCAACTGAGTACTGAGCTCACAAAACTGTTCTATTTAGACAGGACCCCTTTTCAACCAAACTAGACAGATATCTTGGTGAATTGATGAAATAGGGCAATAGAAATTGCTTTAAATTAATGACAGTGAGAGGATTCAGGAAAAATTAAATTCAAAAGTAGCGATATAAATAACAATGCTGTGCAGCAAAGTAGCAATTTGGAGCAGGCCAAACAAACACAGTAGGGTATTACTGAACAAAGTAATTTAGTTCATAGCATAAGTGGAAATTGATGGATTTTGTCTATTACTTATTGTGTGACATGATCGCAGAGTTACAAAGGTTAAGAACTAAATATTCTAGGATCTTGATGCTTAGATGATGGAAGCAGATGACAAGGGAGAGAAAGATGTTAGCTGGGAGAATGAAAAAAAATGTAATATCAATTTAGGTTGAGCTAGAAAAACAGGAAGAAGCAGTAAATAATGATCAGAGTTGTTTATAGATCCCTTCATGGTAGTCAGAATGTGAGACATAATTTAGATGAAGAGTTCAAGAACACATGAAATATGGAAAATGCAGTAATCATGGAGGAATTTAATCTCCATAACAACTGAGCAAATCAAATTTGCAGTGATAACGTTGAGGATAAGTTTATGCAATGGATATGAGAAAGTTTTCTAGGTAAGATTATTGAAGAACCATCTGGGTAACAGGTAATTTTAGATCAAGTACTCTGCAATGATACAGAGTTAACTAATAATCTTGAGGTAAAGGAGTTACCAGAGAAGCATGATGGTAATACTTAAAAAATGAATTAACTCTAAAATTAGGATATAAAATCAGAGCAAAGCAAATTTTAAAATTATGATAGCCATAGTTGGACCTGTTTTATGTGTGCCTTGTATGCCTCATGAAAATTAATTTTTTCACAAACTATTATTTCTTGAAATCTTTACCTTTGCTTATCTACTATCATAACTTTCAGAGGCCCCCCCGCCCTTTGTCACTATCCATGCCAATGATTGCCCCCGGTAGACCAGCTGTTTTTCTTGCCTGCCATACAAGCAGGACATTTAACTGACCACAGTTTAAAGCAAACTTTGTGAAACCTCTGTGGAATGACAAAATAATTGGCACTGAAATTACAATTTGAGAGAAGTATGGACTTCAAGCAAGTGAGTCAGCATCACAAAATTTATATTTCCTGTTCAATTCTCATGTCCATGACCATTTTATATTGGGTTGAGAGATTGACTGCCAGTGAACCAACTTGGAAGGAAAATGGAGCCAAACTCTAGAATAGACACTGGAGTTCTTCTTTTAATTTACTCATGGGGCATTGGCCTCACTGGCTGGTCAGCATTTATTTCCCATCCATAGCTCTCGTTGAACTGAATGGCTTACTAGTCCATTTCAGAAGGCAGTTGAGAGTCAAACACAATACAGGGTCTGGAGTCACATGTAGGCCATGACAGATTTCCTTTACTGAAGGACATTAGTGAGCCAGATGAGTTTTTCCAGCAATCAACAATGGTTTCATAGTTATTACTGGATTCTTAATTTCAGATTTTTTTTCAAGTGAATTCAGGTTTCACCATCGCCATAGTGGGAACTGAACGAGAGTTCCCAGAAGAAGAGCTGAGTTTCTGGATGAACAGTCTAGAGATAATACTGCTAGGGCATCTCAGAATACTTTTGAGAAGCAGAGCAGAGAAAAATAAAAATGAATTTGAGACTCCAACAACTAGAACTCTCTGCCCCTGTGTATATTCATCTCAGAATACAGCATCTCATAAGAAACTCATATGAAATCACCAAGAAGTTAAAGTTATCCACATATTCCATTACTGCTGAGAATATATCAACCATTGAACAACTTTGTATTAAGTTAAGTGTCTATCACCTCAAGGACTTTCCTGTTTAACTGTGTAACCTTTACCTTCCATGTCTGTACTAGAAACTCTGCCTTTTAAACTAATTGGCTCCTTGATTTTCTTCAGTGAACTACATTTTGTTGTGGTTCTGTTCACCGAGCAGGAAATTTGTGTTGCAGACATTTTTTCCCCTTTCTAGGTGACATCCTCAGTGCTTGGGAGCCTCCTGTGAAGCGCTTCTGTGTTGTTTCCTCCAGCATTTATAGGGGTTTGTATCTGCTGCTTCCGATTGTCAGTTCCAGCTGTCCACTGCAGTGGCCGGGATATTGGGTCCAGGTCGATGTGCTTGTTGATAGAATCTGTGGATGAGTGCAGTGCCTCTAGGAATTCCCTGGTTGTTCTCTGTTTGGCTTGTCCTATAATAGTTGTGTTGTCCCGGTCGAACTTATGTTGCTTGTCATCTTTTTGTGTGGCTACTAAGGATAGCTGGTCGTGTCATTTCGTGGCTAGTTGGTGTTCATGGATACAGATCGTTAACTGTCTTCCTGTTTGCCCTATGTAGTGTTTTATGCAGTCCTTGCATGGGATTTTGTACACTACATTGGTTTTGCTCATGTTGATTATTGGGTCCTTTGTCCTGGTGAGTTGTTGTATGAGAGTGACTGTTGTTTGTGTGCTGTTATGAGTCCTAGTGGTTGTAGTAGTCTGGCTGTCAGTTCAGAAGTGTTCTTAATGTATGGTAACATGACTAGTCCTTTGGGTTGTGGCATGTCCTCATTCCGTTGTCTTTCCCTTAGGCATCTGCTGATGAAATTGAAGGGGTATCCGTTTTTGGTGAATATATTGTAGAGATGTTCTTCTTCTTTTTGCAGTTCAGGTGTGCTGCAGTATGTTGTGGCCCTTTTGAATAGTGTCTTGATACAACTTATTTCATGTGTGTTGGGGTGGTGGCTTTCGTAGTTCAGGACTTGGTCTGTGTGTGTGGCTTTCCTGTATACCTTTGTGGTGAATTCTCCGTTCGGTGTTCTCTGTCCATCACATCTAGGAATGGGAGTTGGTTGTCCTTTTCTTCCTCCCTAGTCAATCTGATTCCTGTGAGTATGGTGTTGATGATCTGGTGTGTGTTCTCTATTTCTGTGTTTTTAATGATTACAAAGGTGTCATCCACATATCTGACCCAGAGTTTGGGTTGAATTTGCAGTAAGACTGTTTGTTCTAACCTTTGCATTACCGCTTCTGCTTTGAGTCCAGAGGTGGGTGATCCCATGGGTGTGCCGTTGATTTGTTCATATATATGGTTGTTGAATGTGAAGTGTGTTGTGAGGCACAGGTCCAGTAGTTTGAGTATGCAGGCTTTGTTGATAGGTTCCCTGTCTTGTCTGTTCTGTATGTCCAGCAGGTTGGCTATTGTTTCTCTGGCTAGGGTTTTGTTGATAGAGGTGAACAGTGCCATTACATCAAATGAGACCATAGTCTCTTCCTTATCTACGTGTATATTTCTGATGATGCCCAAGAATTCCTGTGTCGACTGTATAGAGTGTCTGGATCAGCTGATCAGGTGTTTCAGTTTCCGTTGTAGTTCTTTAGCCAGTTTGTGTGATGGTGTCCCTGGTAGTGATACCATGGGTTTGAGTGAGATGTCTGGTTTGTGCACTTTAAGTAGTCCATAGAATCTGGGGGTGTTGTTGCTTTCAGGTTTCATTCTCTGTAGGTCAAACCTGGTTATCTGTCAACAATGAGCACCCGAGCTACAAATCTTCTCACAAACTTTGAACTACATTTTAATTAAGTGTGACTGCCAAATTTTAAAATAAATACAAGTATTTATTTCTAGTGACTAAAAGGAATTTTTAAAATGAGAAGCCATTTCTCTTAAATTGTAAAAATATTAACAAGATATCAAGAAGTCCAGTGTTTGATCCTCAGCTACTAATAATCAAAACTAATCTCTCAGATAAAGGAATCAGATAACATTATCAAAGTTGGCTGATGATGAATAGTGAGGTTTGACGATAATTATGAGGAGGATATAATGAGCTTCAAAGGGTAAGTTGAGTGGATAGTCATGAACATAACAGATTTAACATGGAGTTATACGCTCCTGTGGGAAAGAATAGGAAAACAGAATACTTTGGAAAAGGAAGGACTGATAAATATTGATAATGAGGAAACTATGTGTTCTTGTACACAAATCAAAGAACATTTCTAAGCATTTGGAAGGAAAATTGTTATCTTAGTCTTTCAAAAAAGGGATAAGATACAAGGCTAAAGACTTCTCAACACAATTGCATAAAACTTTGCTGGGAACGCACATTGAATACTGTGTACAATGTTGGTGTCCTTACACAATTTTACACATTGTCAGGTTGATACCAGTGTTGTAACTCTGCTGGAATGGCTTGGCTAGGGAGGGGTGAGTCCTGGAGCACAAATCTTCAGTACTATTGCTGGAAAGTTGTCAGATCCCATAGCCTTTGAGGTATCCAGTGCTTCCAACTGTAACATGATATCATTTGGAGCAAACCGAATTGTCTGAAGCCTGGTATCTGTAATGCTGGGTCCAAGGCGGATCACCTGCCATGTTTAGCTGAATATGGGCAAGTTTAGCTACAAATGCTAAAGGACCACTGAAAAGGGAGTGATCAGTCAAAGGACAGTTGTTTGAAAAGTAACTGGTCAAAAGACAGCCAATTGAAGATTTTATAGAGTTTCCTAGTCTCATAGTGGAACTCAACTAGAATAAAGAGTGAATTTATTTCTCAGTTGACCATCCTCTGGCCATCACTAATACCAGGTACCTACAGCTCTCATCGTATAGTAGTAATGTCCTACCTCTGGATTAAGCAGCATAGGTTCAAGTTCCACCTATTACAGAGATGTGTACAAATATCTGTGAACAGGTTGATTAGAAATTTCAACACCAGGTGTTTGAAACTACTTACCCTCTTCACCTTTTACCAACTGCATCACTATTTCAGCATTTTACTCCCTGTGGCCAAATTCAAATCATCCAAATAGAGTAAATCCTTTGACCCAGCATTTACAATTGTTTAAACTCTCCTGCACTTTATGTAATGTTTGTTATCTCTAATCCTTTACGCCTCATGACTTTATTACATGAATTACAAATTCCGAACTCCTAATGTCATCCACAGTCTGGTTTTCTTCACAGTCTGTGCTTAAACCTCTGTGCTAAACAGTGGTATCTTACTAAAACTAACACTCATGAGATTAAAGGGACATTTTGGTAAGAAAAAAAAGTGATGTAACCAACTTTAATAGGGCACAGAAGCTGGGAGAGAGCTGGAAATGAATGTACATATACATATCTCTGAAAGTGGCAGGGCAAATTTACAAGCATATGAGAGCTCTTGCTTTTATTAAGAGAGAAATAGCATGAAGAAACAAGGAATTGAAGACTGATTATACCTTAGCTGTTTATGTCTAAACAGTACAATCTAAGAAGGATTTCTCAGCCTACAGGAGAGTGCCAAATAGGTTTACACTACTTTATGATTCTGTTTTCTATGAAGCATGGAATAATATGAATTCTAAGGGTTAGAGAAGGGAAGCTGTATTAAAATCCAACCTTTGACCTGTCCAGATCAGAACACTGTTTGAAGTTACAAACGGTACAATGAGCCTTCTCTTTGCATGGGACATAAATAAGGAGCTTATGAATGTCATCAATCACGTTTAGTACTTGTACAAGCAAATTTTGTGAGAAAATTCTCCTCTCGTTTTCCTGCTGCTGAGTGTTGAAGGTCTTCCTGAATAAAACATTTGTTACCTAACTTCTCGGCATTAAATTTCAGCTATCTGTCTGCTAGCCTACCTCAAACTGAATGTTTACAGCCTGCACAGTTAACCACACTCCTTATTTGTGTCATCTTCAATAATTGTCATTGTGCTGCTTTACTGCAGTCCAGATTTATAGCAATGCCATGCGCTTAAACTTTAGATGCTTACACAGTATCTTAACCATTTTTAAAATAAACCATAAACACATCTACATTATTTATCATTGTGCACATATTTTTTCAATGTAATCAGTTAAAATGATCACCTGACATGCCTTAATTTGCAAACCAGGTTACTCATCTTTAGTTAACCTATGTCTTAGCAAATATTGATTTCTGTTACACATTCTGTTTTCTGGAAACAATTCCATTCTTACTGTAAGACTGAGTGCAAAATACTGCAGTTGCTGGAAAGGTGAAATAAAAACAGAAATACACAAAAGGTCAAGCAACAGTTTTGCAGAAAGAAAGGGTGGAGTTTAATGCCCATTGTCATGAGTTTAGTAGTGTTCAATAAGTGGTGTTATCTTTTCAATGAGTTAGGAGAACTGTTGTGAAAATCAAGGCAAAGTATGCATTTAAATCTACAATATTTACTTTTGCTCAGAAGAAATGTAACTTTTTCACTTTTAGATAGCTCTATTTTTACTTCATTTCTTTACTGCATGTTTACACAATCCCTTTAGATTTACCTTTTGTTGCATGCCAGATTTTTACCATGCCTCTTAATAGCCTTTCAAATATTTTTTGTATCTTCTTTATATTTTCTGTCTGGCATTTTTATCTTTAGTAATGTTGCATCTACATTAGCCAAATACCTTATTAAGCCTCATTTTAATTGTAATTTCTCTTCTCATCCAAGGAGCTTCAGCTCTGTGGCAACATTTCAGTTTCTTATGGGAATATGTCCAGTTTGTATCTTTTTCATTTTCTATTTGTTTTCTTTTGTGCAATATCTTAGTTGCCAATTTTTTTTCCAGTTTTCTTGGGTTAGTTCCCTGCTAAGCTAATTGATATTGGCTTTTTTTTTGTCTAGTTAAGTACCTTTATCTTTATTGTCTCTTGCCATTTCGATGTTTATTCCAAACTTAATTATGTTATAATTACAGATTCTTGGATGTTCCCCTATACTTATTGAACAGAAACATAATGATCCAGAAAGCAACTCTGATGACATTACAGAAATTCCTTCCATTTTTTGCCATTACTTTACTTTATCCCAGTCTGCCTTTGGATAATTAAAAGTGGTCATTATTATAGCTCTGTTGTTATAAATGTTGAGCAGAATTCTTAATCCTCGCAAACATTTCAACAAATCACCATTAACTTTATGGTTAACATAATTCCTAACCTAATACTATGCTGCCGATATGGGTAGTACCTTCAGCACACAGTCTTTAATGCAGCTAGAGACTGCATAACAGTGTCACAGTAATATGTTAAGTTAATAGGTGTCCATAGGCTAATCGAGCCATCTTTAATGCTCTAAGAATTCTATGTTGCCGTGCTAATGGTGTCTATGTACTGTGAGCCAGAACCAACTATCCCAGCTGGGAGAGATCATAAAGCAATCTCTACTGCAGCAGAAAGTAACTTTTGACTGATCGCGTCAGGAAACTTATTTGCAGTCTGTGAAAACATAAATCCTCCTCTGGGACTCGTGTATGAATAGAGCTGATATCGGCCAGCATATAAATGCAGTTCCACTCTATCATGAGGCTTAGGGGAAATAGCTGGATGAGCTAAATAACATTCAACTCTAAAGCAATTAATGATTCATTGGTAGTCGACAGCCAAATATCCAATTTACTAACCAGAGACTTTGTATCTTTCTGTTGCGAGAAGAGTATTCGGTGCTTCCATTCTTCCAAACTCCTGAGAAACATATAAGACATTATGGACACTTGCTTGTAGGTCTCAGTTTATAAACCAGTCAGTTTGGAGGGCAAGAATACTTTCCTCAAATATTGCTGAGTCCCCTCAAATGGATTATGAAATTATATGTGACTTGATTAATAGCTGAGAAGTGTAAACAATGTCCCAAAAGAACAAATTATCATTAGAAGTTATGACTTTTGTCCTGGACAACAACATATATTATGTTTTCATTTTATTTCAAGGACCATTTCCTCCACACCCCCGAATATAATATGCCAGCGTACCAAGAGAACTAATCCCTGTAAGAAGAATACTCTCCATAGTACATCTCTACAAATTGAACAAATCACCAACTCCCACAAGGCAGAAGAGAAAACCTATTCTTGTAAGCTTTCAATCCATTATAGTCAATAAGCCTCCTACAAAAGGAAGTGTGCGAGATGCATCTTTGTGAAATTTCATTAGGCTATTATACACTTGGAAAATGAATAAAGACATGAGGCTAATTGTCTGGAGAAATATTTTCCACAAGTATTGGGTGTATTTGGTGAATTAGATTATATTTATGCCTCTGCTGTGCAGTTTGGACAGCCTCCTGTGGCTTATTTATTTTCTGGTGTTTTGATTTGTGTGTCCCACATGTGGCTACATTATTCTGTGCACGCTTAAGTGGGAGAATAAAGGGCAGAATTGAAAGGACAATGAATGCCTGTGTTTTAATATCTGTTAATGTATTCTAAAAGAAAAATGCAGTTTTCCTGTAGATTTTTTGTTTTAATTTTGAGAATATAATTTAAAAATTTATCTTGCAATAGAAACGATACACATTGGATTTTTGTATTTATGCCTGAATCAACTTGGTCAGACTTCTAAATAAATTATTGTCCTGACATAGCCAATATCATGGAGAATGCTCTACACCAGAAACATCCCAGAGATCCACTATAGGTTGCATTAGATTGTTCCTTTTTGATATCTAAGCTTCTTGCATCATTTTAAATATTCAAAAGATCCATTTCACTTTTGACGTGCATTGTAATTAACCCTGGTCTGTTTATCTGAGTTGCTTTTCATGAATCTTTCTCAGGGTTGGCAATCATCAGTGATGGAAATAAGGTAACATATGTAAACTGCGTTAAAGTAGCAAATCCAGGTCATAATTTAATCATTCATACTAACTGAGCCATTAGGTATCAGGCAACATATGTCCTGTGAGCAACCACTGCCCTACAACATAATTGGTAAACCTAGATGAATGATGCTATGTCCTTGAATTTTCAGCAACCGGACTAGTTATCCTGTCTGAGGCATAGCACACTGCTTGCACAATAATCATAGAGTCATAGTCAAAGAGTATTGAAAAAGACTCCTTGGTCCAACTAGTCCACGCCATCCATGTTCCCAAACTAAATTAGCCCTGCCTGCCTGCATTTGTCCCGTATCGTTCCAAATCTTTCCTATTCAGGAACATATCCATATGTCTTTTATACATTTCACACATGAACCACTATATACGTAAAAAGTTACCCATCATGTTCTTTTTAAATCTTTCTCTTCTCACTTTAAAAATATGCCTCCTAGTTTTGAACTGCCACGCCTTAGGGAAAAGATACTTATCATTCACCTTATTTATGATCCTCATGATTTTGTAAACCTCAAAAAGGTCACTCCACAATTTCCTATACTCCAGTGAAAGAAGTTGAAGCCTAACCAGGCTAGTTTTATATCTGAAACCCTCCATTTGCCAAAAGCATTTTGGCAAATCTTTTCTGGACCCTTTCCAGTTTAATAATATCCTTCTTATAACAGAGTGACCAGAACTGCACACAGTACTCCAGAAAAGGCCTCACCAACACCCTGTGCAACCTCAACATGACTTCCCAACTTGTATCCTCAAAGATCTGAGCAATGAAGAGAAGCGTGCTAAACACTTTCTTAACCAACTTGTCTACCTGTGATGCAAATTTCAAAGAATTATGTATTTGAACCTCAAGATTTTTTGATCATAAACACTACCCAGGACCCGACCATTAATTGTTTTGCTTGTTTTACCAAAATTCAGTATTGATTCAAATTAAACTCCATCTGCCACTTCTCAGCCTACTGACATGATTGATCAAGATCTCTTTGTCATCTTAGATAACTTTCTTCACTATCCACTATACCATCCATTTTGGTATCATCTGCAAACCTACTGCACATGCCTCCTTTATTCATATCCAAATTATTTATATAAATGACAAACAATATGGAAAGAGTTTAAAAAAGAAAACTGCCTCCCAGTACAGTTAGCTAGCTTGGAGAATAGGAGATCACCAAATCAATGGCTCAGACTTCTGGTCTAATCGATGGACAAGTTCACATAAAATTGACACTTGTTATTGTGAGCATTATTGGATTAGATTACTTACAGTGTGAAAACAGGCTCTTCAGCCCAACAAGTCCACACTGACCCACAACTAAAGGCAATTTAGCAGGGCCAATTCACCTAATCTGTACATTTTTGGATTGTGGGAGGAAAACAGAGCAAACCCACACAGACACCGGGAAAATGTACAAACTCTACACAGAAAGTCACCTGAGGCAGGAATTGAACCCAGGTCTCTTGCGCTGTGAGTTAGCAGGGTTAACCACTGTGCCACCATGCCACTCATTTAGATAGGTATGATTTTTGCAGTATTTTAATGTTGTACTTTATTTTGGGTCTATTCCATTATTAAGACTGCCTTGACGTCCAGAGAAAACCTGATAGACTGGGAAAATTGGCAATAAAGGCATAGAGGCATAAATAATAAAAAAAAGAAAAGATTTGGCAACAAGAATTTAGGGAATTAGGCAGCAGATTGAAAAGCAGGATCTCAAAGACTGTGATTTCTGGATTACTCCTGACTCCATGTGCTAGTGAGTACAACAATAATTGATAGAGAGAATTAATGTAAGCCTGAAGAGTTGGTGCAGGGCTTTACATTCCTGGGTCTTTTGGTCTGATTCTGAGGAAAGTAGTACTTGACGGCTGCAACAGAGCTATTATTTCTGTGGGGGGATTTGTTAATGCTGTTGGTGGAGGCTTAAACTAATTTGGCATGGGAATGGACATACAGTTGTTGTACAATAATGAGTTATGCACGGACAAATGTAGAAGGAAAGGCAAGCTATTTAAGAACAAACAATCCCTCATGTAAGTTGAGATGAGGAAATTGATTTTTCTCTCAATCATTACATTGTGGAATTCTTATCCCAATACAGAGATATCGTCTGATATTCAGCTTTTATTCTGGCACAAGCAGAACGTATATATAAAAACCTGGAAGTCTTTTCTCTAGCCTGTTGATTCATTTCTGTTTTTGCTTTTCCTGTACAGCAGTTGATACAAGATCGTTGTAAGTATTTCAGGGCTGAGTTAGATAATAACTGAGTTAAGATTAAATACATTTTGACTGGCAAAGAGAATGAAAGGGAGAGCAGGTAGTGAGATGAGTTGAGGCCACAATCCTCTCAGCCAAAACCTTATCAATTGGCAGAGCAGGCTGAAAGGGCTGATTGGCCTACTCATGCTCCTAATTCATCTGTTTGTAAGTAAATTCTGCCTCTGCTAATATAGGAGCTGAGACATCATCCACTAGCTATCATATTGCACATGCACCATCCTGACATGAAGCTGCCCACCAGCTCCATTCCTGGGATGGATGGGGTCTATGGTCTACACAAAATTGAAGCTTGGTTCCTTCAAGCTCCTTGATAACTATGTGGTTCTGTAAGTGCACCAAGCATTTTGATATGCATAGCCATCATTGTTGACAAAAGTGAGGACTGCAGATGCTGGAGATCAGAGTCAAGATTAGAGTGATGCCTGAAGGAGGTCAGGCAGCATCCAAGGAGCCGGAAAATCGATGTTTCAGGCAAAAGCCCTTCATCAAGAATTCCTGATGTTGTTTTTCCTGCTCCTCAAATGCTGCCTGATCTGCTGTGCTTTTCCACCACCACTCTAATCTTGACTCTAACCATCATTGTTGTCTTGTGTATTCCCCCACTTGGTACTATGGAGAATAACTCATCTGTCACCTCACCCACTAATAATTTGGAACAAGAATTATCCTTTCACCAAGCCTTGCTGTCGCTAACCCATGTCTATAAGCTCACCATGTGCAGCTCCTGACTCTAGGTTATCTTCCGATAACTTATATATGGGGGCAGAATCTTAGCTGGTGGCTGCAATTTTCTAATAGAGTATTGGGCTTTCTTATCAAGAGATCTAATGTAGCTCGGGTACTTTACAATTAAACCCCAATGGCTCTTCAGACAGCAGTTCTTGAATATCTAATAGTATAGATACATAAGAGAAGATTTATGATAAGGTGATGATGGATGGGTTGGAGAGAAAGGCAAGGGCTTTATGGCCACTATCTACAGCTGACACTTCATGCAAGAGAGTGAGGTTGGATTTGAGAATGGGCATAAGGCAGAAATGTGCCACCATACTGCATGTTTTTAACAATTCCCCGAGGTAACACTCACAACCAGCCTGTTGTGATGCTACTCCTTCTCAGAGGATGAAGTTTTTCCTGCCATCAGCTGATCGTCTGCTGCTCACTGGGGTTATGTACTGCATTGTCCTCCAAGAGAAATGTGGAGAAATGTGTTTGGGAGATGTCCCTGCTAAGCTCGAGTAACAACAGGCAAGTGAAAGCCGCAAGAGGCAGATATGAGGAAAGCAGGATTGATAGATGTGTCAAGTGGAGTTGGAGAATGTAAATATAAGACATGAGTGATGTAAGAAGTGTGGTGCTGTGGTGCATTGAACAGCCTGAGAAGTTGGTCGTGCACTAGATGCCCTCTGAAGATGCTTGCATTCACTGGCCTTAACCATGTATATAAGGTCATTGAACTTTCTCTGGCACCACAGGGCCAACCTCACAGCCAAGCTCTGTGAATTCATATCTACCTGCTCCCATTCTCTTGACAATGTAGTGACATGGCATCTCTTCTCCCTTCTATCTGATTTGCCTGCATCCAAAAAAAGTAGAAGCCTTATATCTATCCTGTAATTAATTTTACTTTCCTTTTGGGTAAACCTTATGTTAAAATGTTGCAGCAAATATTGTTCCATGACAGCAGTATGCCTCTTAAGAGAGGCAGGTTGTTATTACAAATTCAGGCTAATTCTTCTTGGGTCCTTACTGAATGTACAGACAGGCAATAGTGCATTCCACATGTAAAATGATCGTTACTTGAAGGTTCCACATTGCCTATTTCAGTAGGATCATGTATTGTGATCTTCAGACCCAAAAACAGGCCTTATTAAGTTATATCCATCTCACCATCACTACCAAATGTTTCACCCCACTGGACCCTCCATCTTTATTCGCTCTGTTTGAGTAACTACATTCAATACACTTCTTATGTAAGCCATACAGTATACAATGCTGTAAGATAACTAATAAAACTGTTATGGAGAATTTATGGAGAATTTAAGGAAAATGATGGTGATTTGTAGCGTGCATGGCCAATTAATGCTGCCAGTTTGTGTTCTACAAAATTGGAACAATTGGTGAGTTGTCCATTCCCTCTTGTGACATGAACAATGGTGAGACAAATTGAGAAATACAGTGAAAATGAAAAAAAAATTATATTCGCACATTGAGAAAAAAACGTGATTTTCCACTCAAGTCTTAAATGACAACTTCAGAATCGGAGTAGTGACTGTTGTGTAGTTGCATCTCATTATGTTCCAGCTCCTGTCTTACAAGCCCCATCTTATTTATATACCATTTTCAATTCTCACCTTCTTCAATGAGAGACTAGATGGTGCACATTCCTAATATGTAAATCAGAGTTGGTACCTGGAAGCTGCAGCTCACTGAATGCTTCTCTCAGTCATCATTCATCCAACCTCTTCTTCAGAATAACGTCTTTGCATGCTTCATGGCTACCATCCTCTGTCACCATTTATCTGTAAATTGACATTGGCAAATCACTATCTTCACAACGTCATCACGCCTCAACTCTCACATCACGTCAGCCCTTCAACACTTTAGAGCTCAGGAGCACCTTTGACTTAAATGCTTCTTCCAAGCTGCTTTGTTGCAATTCCCGCACCTGTACAGAATGTATCTAAAGCTCTTTGCTTGCTTTCTTCGTGCTCAGTTGCTTTTCTAATTATTTGGAGGCTGCTAGCCTTTGTATTCTTCATGTTGCTTTCTTTGTGCACACTCACTGACTTCAGCATGCAATTAGAGACTGTCAGCCTTTGTGTGCTTTGTGTTTCTTCCTTAGCACATACGATCTTTACAGGTGATGAGCCTTTGAGGTTTGCATTGCTTTTCAGTGCAGCAGCAGAGGCAGGAAGCTTGTGGTGATAGGGAGCACTGAACAGTCAATCTATCAGTCAGATAGGGGTTAGTAATGTCACTAAACACCCTGTGCCACACATGTCAATGTCACCCACTTACATATGCCAACAGATTATGTGGCAATTGCATTGAATGCACTTCAAGCAAACAGGCATGTGTGAGGTTCACTGGGGCCCTCCTGCCCACAGGAGAGAGGAGGAAATTAGTTGTCAAAAATGGATAAAAGATTGTGCAGAGTAGAAATAAGTTACCAGTAATATTAATGGAGGAGCAGTGTCGCACAACACAATGAACCTGACTGGGTTGGTTGGACATTGATGACTTCATTCCCACATGAATTGATACATTCTTCATTGGTCAAAACCAGAGTTTTAATACAGAGCAAGGAGCTGATGTTCATCCCCTCCCTCACAGGTATTAGATCTCTGGGTCTGGCTATGGGCTATTTGTTTTCTGCAATGAGATGACTGAAGAGATGAAGTATAATGAAAGTGATTACAAGCTCAAGTAGTGGTGCTTCATGAGGAGTAGAGGTGCTGAGTATCCCCAGTGAGTAGGTAATAAGCACAGAGCATAGGAATGGTCAGGAGTTTGGAAAGGTGAGGTAGAAGGGAGCTGTAGAATGGAAACTTAGCAATTTGACAGACTGGTTGTTTCTGGTGGTGTGGTCACTTGTGGCTGTCAGTCTGGAAAAGGACTGCCTTCCTCTGCAGCATCCCATTCACCAAACCTCCAGGTCCCATTCTGTGAAATGGGAAGCTTGCTTCCATTTCCTTAGGGCTATGGCTTGAATGCAAAGGCTCAGGCTTTATAGGAAGAGGGCCATGTTCCTAAGCTTTCATTGTCAACAGGGGTGTGCAGCTATGTTTTGAATATGACAGCAGAGGCATGAAAGTCAGAAGGTCCCCATAGTGGCAGGCACTCCTGCCTCTCTTCCTTTGTGTCTCTTCCAAAGAAAGGCACCAAAGAACCTGATCGGATAATAAAAAGGTGACAAAGAATTGGATGAGACAGTTACCTTTAGTCATTATGGTCCAGGCACCATGAATCTCACATGACAAAGCATTTGAACTGAAATTGTGAAACTCCTATGCTTTATTTAGCTTTTCAATTTTGATAAAAGCAATCACTTTGTCAGTAACCTGGCCACCTTACTGTTATTGTATTTGACTGACACCATTGATATCTACTTGCATAGTCAGGATTTGGACTTCGGACCGTGGACCTTCAGGTGACTATCCTCCAAGGCGGACGTCAGGACAGGCAACAGCGAAAAGTGGCCGAGCAGAGGCTGATAGCTAAGTTCGGTAGACATAGGGTGGGCCTTAACTGAGACCTTGGGCTCATGTTACACTACAGGTGACCACCATTGCACTATATTCACAGACGCTCCTACACACACACACACACACACACACACACACACACACACACACACACACACACACACACCTATACACAGACACGCACACAGACACACACACACACACACACACACACACACACACCTATACACAGACACACACACACACACACACACACACACACACACACACACACACACACACACACACACACACACACACCCCTATACACAGACACGCACACACCTATACACAGACACGCACACAGACACTCACACGCACTCCTACGGACACACACTCCCACACTCACACAAGCATCCTCTCACAGACTTAGACCACTTTACACTCACACACACACATATACACTCTCTCGCAGATACTCACAACACCCACCCCACCCCGCCCACACACACACACACACACAAACCCACATGCACACATACACATATATGTTTGTGGGGTGAATTTGTATTTGCAGAGTTTCATTGTACTTTGCTCAAAAACTGCATGAATCCATGTAAGACTATGTTAACTCATTTCTTAGATGAGGATCAATCTAAACATTGTGGTGCAGACAGGGAACACAGGGGGCTAACACCTTCAACATCTTAACATCTTATCTGGGCTGATGCCAACTGTGACAATTAACCTGAGAATATAACTGTTTTTAAAAAAACTTTTCTGACTTACATATGAAAGAAGTGAAACTATCATGGTCATTCTAACAGATGAGAGACTTAACAAACAATCAAGGTATTTTTCAATGTATAAGTTCAGTTACATCATACTGTAAACTTTTGCTATAAATTCTGTGTCTTACAATGGTGTCCTCCACAACTGCCTGATGAAGGAGCAGCGCTCCGAAAGTTAGTATGCTTCCAATTAAACCTGTTGGACTATAACCTGGTGTTGTGTGATTTTTATCTACTTGCATAGCAGCATAGTGAGTACTTTAGCATAATGATTAAGCAATAGAGCTAGTTATACAGCAGACTCAATGTTATGGCTTTTGTTGCACAGTGGTAGTGTTCCTGCCTTTGAGACAGAAGGCGTGTGTTCAAGTTTAATCTGCTTTAGAGGTGTGTCATTAACACATACAAATAGTCTGGTTACAAATATCTACAAGAGCCTCAGCTAATGGATATTTTGATCAAGAAACTGCTTGACAGTTAAAACACATTTAACTCAAATTTGCACCTTATGGAAAGAAATCTTCCATAAGTTTGACTAATATGTTATATCAGGTTAAGAGCAAAGTAGTGAACCTTAAATGGCCTAGCAAGCCTAGCATGGTTGAAAATGTGTTGCTGGTTAAAGCACAGCAGGTCAGGCAGCAGCAAGCCTAGCATAGCCATTTAACTAACTATGATGACAGGGGGCACTCTAGATGCCAACTTCAAAGTCAGTCCATCAAGAGAAGTGACATGTTCACTACACTGTTAATCATGCTGCTTTGTCTTAAACAAAAACAGCTAGACTGGGCCTGCAATAATATTCTGAGAACCATCACAAAGAAAAACCTATGTTATCTTGTCCCCACCTTTTACATGTACATCTGTTCTTGCCAGTTTTGCTGAAAATGACCATTGTTCAATTCTTCTGGGAATGAAATACCAACTTCAGACAGAGGACAGTTTTCAGCATATTGCATGAGCTATACCACTTTGTTAATTTTGTCATATCCAAAGCTAGTAACTCAAAACATGTCATTCATTAGGCATAGCAGGAGGAGTGTCATTGAAATAGTGGATCAGTTTTGAACCATGAGGAGGTATAGTGTGTCAATGCTGTGACAGATATATCAAAAATGCGGTGCCAAACATATTTCAAGTCACAACACATCTCTGCGTGCATTAAAAGCTTCAGGAGCATCATATTAAATACAGAATGAAGCAATCCCACAATCGACAGATTCAATCAAATCCTGGCAATCCTGCCAGTCCTCATCATGAATGGGGATAGCCAACTATAGGATGAATAATGGGGGAAGAGGACCATCTGCACCTTCACTGATAGAGTGCCCAGCATATCAGTTCAAAATACTGGAAGAAAGTATTCGTGACTACTTGTAGCCTGACAAATAGAAAAATGTCCTGTCCACACACTGTTGGTTACTGCATCATCAGAGAAGTTACAGTAGGGGATCATAGGCAATAGTATTATATATGGCACTTCCTCACTCATAACTTGATCATTCATGCTCAGGATTAGTCCGGCCTAGACCTTGAATTTAACATAGAGAAAAGAGGTGAATTCCAGAGGTGAGGTGATCATGACTGCTCATCAGCCTTTGTCTAAGGAATCCTTGTAAAATTGAAATCAATGGGAATCACAGAGAAAACTGCCAATAGCTAGAGTCATGTCCGGTATAAATAAAGATAATTGTGGGAATTGGTCATCTCAATCATGGGACATAACAGCAGGAGTCCTACAGGGTGGTGTCATAGGCCCAACATTATTTCGTTGGCTCATCAATAATTTTCCCTAAGGTTAACAAGGTCAGAAGTGAGAATGTTGATTCATGAATCTATAAAACCTAAATAACAGATGGCCATGGCAGTTAAATGGCAAGCAATATTCATACCAACTGAATGCCAGGCAATGACCATCTCCAAAAAGGGAAAGTCAAACAACATCTGCTTGATTTTCAATGGTGTTATCATCACCTAACCCTAACTCTAAGTGTAACATCTTCAGCCTTTCTGCTAACCAGAAGCATAATTTAATGAGCTATATAAACAGGTGGCAGCCAAAGCAGGTTAGAAGCCAAGTGTTTTGCAGTGAATTATTGAGTTCCTGAATTGACTAAACACTGTCTACCATCTATATCAATCTAATAAGTGAGTATTTTCTTCATCATCTTGACATTTGACATGTGTCAGGTAGATTGGTTGTCTCAATCCTTCTGATAGTCTGTGAAGGAGGATACTCACACAATGTCTTAGGCAGAAAATGAGCTTCATTCTGATAAACAATAAATAGGTTTATTACAGATCACTTCATAACCAGTTACATGACATTTAAAATATATTATGACTTCTTGTGAGATATTAGGCTCAACGTAAGAAAATTTCAAATTACCATTACTAAAGCATTAGTGCATTGTATTGGTAACAAAGAGAACCAGGAGTAGAACTGGTTAGGATACTGGTTAGCTTCTCCCAGGAACAATCCTCATGTCAGCTAGCCCCGAGTACTAACTATCTGACAAAACAAATCTCATCACTTGCCTGGTTGCAGCTTCTACAAAGCTCAAAAAGCTTGATACCATCTAGGGCAAAGTAGCTGGTTTGATTTTCAACATTCACTCGCTGCCAAACCCACAACCTCAGTTACCTTGAAGAACAAGGCAGTGGGCACATGGGAACAATGCCACATTTCTCACCAAATGGAACTACACCTTATATGTACTTTTTTGTGCAGAACTGCAGCACAAGATGATGGCCTATTACCACCCTCCAAAATAGTGATTCCCACACTCTGTGACTGAATAATAAAAATGTCACACTCCAACCTATCTGCAATGATATAACTGTCCTTCATTATTTTTGACCCAAAGCCCTGAAACTTCGCACCTTAACATCGCTATGTGTACACACTTTCTGTATCACAGCTCACTCCTTTTTTAAGAGAAACCTTTGAATACTGCATTTAATATTGGTTTCCCTGCTATAGGAAGGATGTTGCAAAACCTGAAAAGGTTCAGAAAAGATATGCAAAGATGTTGCAAGGAAAGTTTGAGCTATAGGGAAAGAAGCTGGATAGGCTGGAGATACTTTCCCTGGAGCATCAGAGACTAAGGGGTGACCTAATTAGAGGTTCTGGATTTAAGTTCGCTCACTGAGCTGAAAGGTTTGTTTTCACAAAAACAAACCTTCCAGCTCAATGAGCAACTTTACATCCAGAATCTGAACCTGAGCTACAAATCTTCTCAAACTCGTCAATTAGAGGTTGATAAAATCATGAGGGGCATGGATAGGGTATATAGGCAAGATCTTTCTTCCAAGGTAGGAAGCCCAAAATTAAAAGGCATAGGTTTAAGGTGAGAGGAAAATGTTATAAAAGATGTCTAAGAAGCAACTTTTTCTCACAGAGTGTGGCGCGTGTATGGAATGAGGTGCCAGAAGAAGTGGTGGAGGCTGTTACGAATACAAAATTTAAAAGGCATATGGATGGGCACATGAAAAGGAAGGGTTTAGAGGAATGTGAGCCAAGAGCTGGAAAATGGGACTAGATTATGGATGTAAGTTTACTCACTGAGCTGGAAAGTGCATTTTCATGAAAATGAACCTCCAACTCAGTGAGAAAACCTACATCCAGAACCTTAACCTAAGTTACAAATCCTCTTAAAACTCGGAAGTAGATTAGATTGGGATGTCTGGTCAGCATGGACAGTTGGACCGAAGAGTCTGTTTCCATGCTGTATGTCACTATGACTCTTTGACTGTATAAATGAACGATGAATAATAAAAACTGGCGTTGCCAGAGGCACCCATGTCCTGACAATGAACTAAACAAAAATCCAGAGAAATAATATTTTCCTGAGAAACGGTTTGGATGTTCATGACTTTTATTACTTATGTCCTTATTTAAATTCTTCAAATGCAGACTCAGAAAATATTTGATATCACACCATATTTGAATTGTTAAGCAGTTTTATTTTTCTACACACCTCAGAGTACCATTTGTAATTAAATCTTACTTATTCCATTCTGTTACACTTCATTTCTCATGCAAAAAGAAAATAATAATGCTGTTACAGTATTCCACATCAATGGATTGTATTACTTGTACTTTCAGTATCTTTATGTTTTCTGTATGCTTACATATGTTGTCTTAAATCCAGAGAGCAACTGCCTTATTCTGTAAATCCATTATTAATTTTCAGACAAATTGACCACCTAATTCCCATACCCTTTCAAATGGCTCACAACAGCATAACTTGAGAATGAGCCTGACTGAACTAGAATGAGGAAATGTGTGAGCTATCATATTTCTAACTAGCTTTAAGTGCTTACAGTTACTTGATTAAGACACCATCAGCAGAATTGTCTGTTACTCAGTAAAGGTTTGATGGTGGATGAGGAAGTGAGCTCAGGGAAAAATCAGCCGTTCTAAAACAATTATGCAGTTCTCAGAACCAGAGACCTTTCCACTTTTGGCCAAATGCACTTCCACCTTTTGCCAACCTCCCTGCCCTTTGCCCATTACACACCAGGTTCTCTCCCTCTGTCATTGGATGGGTCACATACAAGACTCCTAACACTTGATCACAGTTATTGCAAAGGGTAGACCAATATTTCTCAAAGAGGGCAGAGCAGTGACTACTCACTCCAAAGTTCCGTAAGATAATTAGCCTGCTTAGTGTGGGCCTCTGTTGCATAGCCAGGAAATTATGTCACATGCAAGGTGAGGTGAATTGGCCATTCTAAATTGCCCATAGTGTTAGGTGAAGGGGTAAATGCAGGGGAATGGATTTGGGTGGGTTGCACTTTGGCGGGTCAGTGTGGACCTGTTGGGCCGAAGGACCTGTTTCCACACTGTGAGTAATCTAAATCTAATCTAAAAATATCTTTTGGGTAAGGTAGATGTTCTCACCTTTTCGTTATGGAGTTACAGAAAAGGTATATGTTGATCTGAAGAAGTTGTGAAACAGTGGAAAAAGATTGAGATAGTTGGTACTTGAGAAAGTTATGTTCTAAATGTACCAGGAGCCTTTGATGACATGAATTTAATTGAATATGCATGTAAGGAAAATTTCAATCCTGTGGTTATTTTTCACATTACAATATAAATAAGTGCTTTTGCATGTAAACAAGAAAAGATACAAGATTTTAAAAAAGTGGTGCTGACAGGAAGATCTTAATTTTATTGATTGGTTGTTTCCTCGATATCAGCAAGAAGCCAAAGAGGTGAGCCTACCTCAGCTATTTCGAGAGCCTCCATCAGATTCTCGAGCATTCAGGAAGATAATTATCTGTCATTGAGGCTCCAATCCCTTGAAGCGACAAATTCCTACCTCCAAGATCTACCAACTAGCTAACAACACCAATAGTTCCTTTGCCCCAGCAGCAACACTAGCAGCAGTAACCACTGCTGAGACACAATCAAGTAAGGACAAACATCCTGGTTGCTTCCCTCAGAAGAATTGAAACAAAGGGAATGTGGCAGATAGTGAAGGAAGAGGAGTGCTCTTTTCAATGGATGGAAGGAAGGACTATAGATAGAATATAGTGTGACCAATCAGTAGTGCAGTGCCCTCCTCCTGCGTATATAAGTAACCTGTCTGGTTAATGGGTAGTCTCTGCATGTAGTAGTAGGAAGAGTTCTTTATTTGATCCTTTATTGGCTGTTTTAAGGCCCCAAATGACCTCTAAATGGAAAGGCTATCCTCCACCTTGCCCACTGATTAGTAAATTGCATGGAATGAGAAAACATTTGGCCAGTTCACCTTCCATCCCAATTCTTGACAGAGTCCCACTCTACTACCTAACCCCTTAAATTGCCCCTAAGGTTACTGCAGCAAAATTCATTTCAAGCACTACTTATCAGATTAGTTTATTGTCACAGGTATTATTCATTAGATTTTTTTGTTTTAATTACAGAATGTGAAGACATGTTAACCTCCCAAATTGGTAAACAACATTCCTCAAAACAGCAGCAAGCTGTAAACTCTATAGAGTCTGTTCCAAAGAAAATCCCCATGAGGTAGCAACCTGAGAATATGAAAAAAAAACAAATAAAACTATTATAATTAATAAAGCTGACATTGGTCACACTTCCAGAATGAACACTTTTATTTGTGTAGTTAGAAACAGTTTCGCAACCTAACAGAAACATAGTTCCCCATGACAACATTTTCTAATGAAAAAATAAATCTACGATTTTTCTTTTTAACTGATTAGTGCATAACTTATTTGCCAATGAAGCCAGACTTATAAATATAATCTTGAGTCCCAGATATTACTTTAAATAAATTGTAAAATCAAGATTGATGTGAAAAATATTCCAGCCTCAGGTGTTTAACCAGTGTAAGGCTTCTGGAGCTTCCAGGGCACTGACCATACTCTGGTCTATATGTACTGGCATCTGACATCCACTAGACTCTCAGGACCCTCATGGCACCTCTCCAATCCACTTGCAGGATTCTTCTGTGCTTCAAAGTTGCACTTCAGTGTGCACCAGCAACTCGCATTGAAATGTTAGTGGAAGGACCCAGCTCATGGATTAGCCTGCGTTTCAGGGCTACTTGTTTACTGGTTTAGCATTCGTTTGCCTTGAGTCTACCTGGATATTCACAGGGTTGCTGCCTTGCCTTACAGTGCTCGATTTGCTTTTTGCCCCAACCCATATCACCAAACAGCACAAAGTGCTTCTGTCCTACCTTGTCTTTTGCAGAGACAAAGCAGGAACCGTGTCATGGTTGTCAGCAGCCCTCAGTCAGGTAAAGAGAGCTGGTCTTCAATAAGGTGGGGTCATTGCACAATAAGTCAAGGACAGCCTCCAATATCAACTCAGAGACTTGATCACAGTCAGTTGGCCACTTGTAGAATGGAGGGTAAGCACTGTCTCCTTTCTTTTGGACAGGACATCAGCCATCTTTGCCTCTTTCAGCTCTGTTCAGGGCTGTTTGCTCCTAGAATGAAAGAAAGGGAGTGACTGAGTGGGTTGAAAATGTGTAACGCAAGTAGAAGTGCTTTTGTTGGTGTAAATATATGGATTGATGTTGAAAGCAAGGGAGTAATCATTGCAAAGATCATGAATTAGTTAAAGGTGGATTAAGTGGGTGACAGGAAGTGAACAATTTGTTGCATGTAATAATGAGAGGCGTAGTACTTGAGCTTTGATGAGTAGGGGCAGTAACAGAGGTAGACTGACTGTAGTGGAGAGAAGATAAAAGATTGTTTTCATTAAAGAGAAGAAGGTTGAGAGGTGACTTAATTAAGACATTTAAAATAGTCAGAAGGTTAGATAGGGTGGTCAGTGAGAGCCTTTTGACTCAGATAGTGATGGCTAGTATGAGGGGTCATAGCTTTAAATTGAGGGGTGATTGATATAGGACAGATGTCAGAGATAGTTTCTTTACTCAGAGTAACAGAGGAGTGGAATGCATTGCCTGCAACAGTAGTTGATTTGCCAACTTTAAGGGCATTTAAATGGTCATTTGGTAAACATATGGATGAAAGTGGAATCGTGCAGGATAGGTAAGCATCAGATTGGTTCCACAGGTTGTTGCAACATCGATCCAAAGGGCCTCTAGTGCACTGTAATGTTCTATATTCTATGTTCTAGAGGAACTTACACTGTTAGAGTGAAGAATGTCATTAACCTTTTCCCTACACTGATGGGATTGCTTTGGACAACAATGACCAGGTTGGCAAAAGTGTTATGGTTCACTCCCTTTGTTATTTCTTCCCTTCCCCTCAATCTCACTATCCTCCGCCTCCCCCAACTTCTCCCTTTCACAATCAGTGCCCACCATTATCATAGTCACTATTTCCATATGAATCAAACCTGTAAGTGGTTTGCTGCAACCATTTACAACTTCTCTGGTATCCCATCTTTTGTTTCTTTATTTGTCCTCTTATGACTGTCCTTGCCCCATTATTTCTTTGTCATTCATTCACTCCTGCTTTCCTGGGGAAGTCCTGTTTCCAACTTTCCCATACTTTTCCATTAGTTATTTCCTCCACATTCTCCTTTCATGATTTGGAGATACCGGTGTTGGACCAGGGTGTACAAAGTTAAAAATCAGCCAACACCAGGTTATAGTCCAACAGGTTTATTTGGAAGCACACTGAAAGCTAGTGCTTCCAAGTAAATCTGTTGGACTATAACCTGGTGTTGTGTGATCATTCTCCTTTCACAACGCCTAAACTTTTTAAGTCTATTACATTTTTAGCATTTCCCAATTCTGTTAAGAAACAAACAATTGAAAGTTAACTTTATTCTTCTATCCAGAGATGTTGCCTGCCCTACATTTCATTTTTCGAGTGACTACAGCATTATTCAAAAGGATTCATTATTCCGTTTCCTCAAAACATCTTTGCCTGTTAGACTGGCATGTTTTTCTTTATAATCAGAATTTAGAAAGTTATTAGAAAGAATAAAGAATTGGAAGAAATGTTTCTTTTTGATGAAATTGTTACCTTTTATCTTCCAATAAAAAGATCTTATCTATTATGTTTTATTTTTGGCCTGCATATGCCAGGGAAACTAAATAGTTTGCCTCTAAATTATTAATTGATTGACTGATTAACAGTTAGTAAGTTCTGACAGTTTGAAGATTAAATTCATTCATCTGATTGCAAAGGTGTGTTATATCAACAGGATTGCTATTATCTAAATCAAAGTCTACATAGGGTTACAAAAAGGGAGAGTCACATTTAAAATACAATGCTGTTTTTGGGAAAAGCTGGTTTTGGCTGGTTTGCAAATGTTGAAAAAATTCAGCTTGCCTTTCCATCACTGTCATTCTCAACTAAGTTGTATTCAACTAAAAGTAAACATTGTGCATTTGGAATATTGAATGCTGAAACTTTTTTGATTCAAAAAAAAGGCACAGCTGTGGATTTTTGGATATTACATTGTCTGCTAATGAGGAACATTGAAAATTTCAACCTTTATGAGGTAGTATGCATATATATCAAACTCTTGTGAGAAAACCTGATTTTCTTTTTGCTTTTCTCCAGTTCATCTACACTGTCCAGAGACATAAAACAAGAGGAACAGAAATAGGCAATTCAGCCCTTTGAGCCTTCTCCACCACTCAATATAACCAGGCTAATCATCCAACTCAGTTTCCTGTTCCTACTTCCACCCAGTATCTTTTGATCTCTTTAAACATAAGAACTATATCTATCTCCTTCTTTCAAAATAAAAGGCAGACTTTTCAAATCACAGAAAAACAGACAAGAGATGCCATTATGCTTAGTTTTCAGGCTCAAACAAAAATTATAAATATCTCCTTCAAGTTATCCATTGGTAAAAAAAAATAACGGCTGGATTACCTCATTCCTGGCGAAGTGTCATTTTCTCAGTTAAGATTCATGGAGAACGGTCAGCCATCAACTTATCACACAATTGTCTTTTTTTTAATCTCATTAGTTATGCAATGAGCCTCTAAGCTGCCTGTCTTGTGGAGGCGTGCAGCAGGAGATTTTGACAGTCTTGCATTGGTGTCATATTTAAACACTAGCACCATGTACTTCTGGAGCTGAAAGCCAGGAACTGTCTTTCACACTATGGTCTTATCTGTTTATCCTGAATGACGCTGACAAGAAATCAAAGTGAACTACTCGCTTTACCAAAAGGGACCTGGATCTGGTGGATGGGTGACTGAAAGAAGGCAGTGCTTTACCTGCAAGCCACCAAAGAAGGCCACACCAGCACACCTAGCCTGCCTCGACTTGGAGATAATCCCAGGTTAGTGCAGTTTCTGGGCTTAAAAGGAACACCCAGCAGTGTCATAAGAAGCTCACTGAGCCTCTGTGATCCACAAAGGTAACTACCCCACTTTGTTTTCTGCTGCCTCACACGACAGAGCCAAATCTACTCATTCAAGCTCTGCCATTTCACACATTGATCGCCAAGGATCGTAGACTGCAGGTCTCACTACCGCATGTAGCATTTTCACACCACAGCTTTTATCCACCACATTTTCCCAAATTACTAACCCTTTTTGCCCTCTGCACTTTGTGTTTACTCTCTGGGAGAACTTTGACATTTCTTCTGCCCCCGTAACAACATTAAAATCTCTCTCATTCACTTCTACCCATTGTGGTCATTTGCAGGAAACAAATCCCAGAAATGGCCATGAGGAATGGTGGCAGACATTAACCTCCTCATCCCATTACAGGATGTAATGCTGCAAAAAGGTGGAGAAGAGGGGTAACCACTCATGTCGGGATGCAAAGACTTCCCATGGGCCACCAACTGAGTAAGTTTCATTGTACTGTAATGCACAGCTCTCCTAGTAACATCAGGATTGATTCATTCGTATTCTAAATAAGCTTTTTATAACTAATTCCCACGCTTAAGCAACTGCTAGTAAAACTAAATGACAGCTCTGATAAAGAGGCTACTAACCCTTAAAGATCCCTGGAATCTTTTTGGAGGCAGACAACCTGTCTCAGAGGGGTCAAAAACATTTCAGCAAACAATTACTGCCTGAGCAATGTGAAATCCGTTCATAGCTTTCAAGGACAACGGTGTTCTCTGGCCTTCTGTCCAGTGAGCAGAATCATTCACCCCAAGTGGGAGGTGATGGCCTAGCGATTTTATCACTAGGTAATTAATCCAGAGACTCAGCTAGTATTCAAAGCCGACCATGGCAGATGGTGGAATTTGAATCCAGTAAAAATCTGGATGTTAAAAATCTAATGATGACCATGAATCCATTGTCGATTGTTGAAAAAGCCCATCTGATCCAATCATATCCTTTAGGGAAGGAAACTGCCATCCGGGCGTAGTCTAGCCTATATGTGACTCCAGACCAACTGCAATGTGGTTGACTCTTAACTGCAGTCTGGGCAATTAGGGACGGGCAATAAATGCTGGCCCAGCCAGTGATGCCTGCATTCCATGAATGAATTTTTTTAAAAATGTAAAATTCTGGACAATATTCTGTTCTCAAACAATAGCCTGCAAAATCATTGAAACTATATTTGATGCAGCATTGAGGATATTTCTCATCTGTTGGCATAACAAATGATAGACTTTGAGCCAAATACCTCCTCTAAAATATTACTCCGCTATCTGCAAAGCTCATCAGTGATTACCACAGATGTGGTAGTCCTTTGTGTGTAATTAATTACAATTGCACCAACTGATCCAGGTCTTTTCTGGGAATACTCCAAAGCATTGACTTGCAAGTGGGCATTCATTGCTTTAAATGAAGAGGCATGCAGATTACCAGAGGGGAAAAAACTCTAATAGTGGAGAACACCCAAGCAGAATTAAGGTGGACAGCGTTCGTTGCTGACTACATTGGAGAGAGAAGAGCGTGTGTTTTCGTTCTTATTAAGTAGATAAAATGGAATGGCTCATTAAACATTTTTCAGCCTAAGAAATAACAACAGTACAGATGACCTAAATACAGGGTCAAAAATGATCTCTTGTCTGTCACTTTGGAGAATTAACTTTTATTCTTCTTCTCTATTTGGAAGACTTTAAAAAGTGCATAGCTGTAGTATAGTTTGAAAGCTCATTTTTCTCTATCTAGTAAATATGTCGGTTGCATTGAAAATGAATCATGTAGTAAAGCCCTTATTTAAAGTTCCTGTCAGCCCATCTGTTTTTTTTATTATAAATGCAACGAGTGGAGCTCAAAGGGCCTCTTTGTCACAATTATTATTTTAAATATTTATTACTGTTACAATATAGAGTGATGTTAGTCCTATAAAAATGTTGCTGAAGTTACAATATATAAACAGAATCTGACAATATCCCACCATGTTGCTGCATCAACACTAAATGATGTTGAGTTGCGCTGCTCCACACTATTGCTGCATAAAAGTGAAAAGAAAGACTCATTTGTTTAGATGTCCCAAAGCACTTCACAGCCAATGAAGTACCCTCGAACTGTAATCATTACTCTAATTCATGTGGAAATATGGAAGCCAACTTGCACACAGCAGGCTCCAAACGCAGCACGACAATAACGATCAAATAATCTGCTTTTCGTGATATTGGTTGACAGCTAAACATTGACCAGGCCAATGAGCAGAACCTCCCACAGTGCCTGTGTGATGTCATGGGATCCTGAACCATTCTTCAAAGAAAATTTCTTTTTAAAATTCCTGCCAGCATTTGTTTTCCTTCAATAATTAGCCCCAAATAAATGACTTGTTAGTCCATCGTACAGGGTAGTTAAAAATCAATCACATTGACTTGGGTCATATGTCAGTCCCCTCAGGTAAGGATGGCAGATTAACTTCTTAGAAAGACAGTGAACCAGGTGGGCTTTATGGCAGTCAATGATAGCTGCATGGCAGTATTACTTAGAATAATTTTACACTCCGAATTTACTCCCAGCTTGCAAATGTATTAATTATTATCTGTCATGGTGGGTTTTGAAACCATGCTCACAGAGCATTAACCTGGACCACAGTTTTAGTAGTGTAATGATATTATCACTGCATTATGATCTACCCATATAACTAGCAGCATTTATGACAGTAAGCTGCAATGCCAGCATGATGGATCATGTGCTCAAATCTACAGACTAGAACTTAAACCCACAACCTTCTGACCTAGAAATGAAGAGGTTATCAAATGAGCCACAGAAATGCCCAAAGAAGCTCTATTATCTTTCTTTTGTACCACCAATCTATAGGCCATATTGGTAATGCCAAATAGAAAATAAATTTGTGATTAAGAAGACACATTCTACCTTTGAAGTTTCTGTTTTGGAGATAAATTCATTTTAAAAAGTTATTTTTATGCCTTCATCAGACTTTGAAGATTTACGAGTAGCCTTAGTTCTTTGAACAGCTGCTACTGTACAAGATGGTATAATTGTGCGCAGCCTGGGCTAGAGGCCAAACTGTCCCCCCCACCAGTTCTGCTAACAAAATGATTGCTACATCTATACAATACAACTTTATTCCAAAGATATTTCTCTGCCCAAGGAAAATTGTCCTTGTATCAAAGTTATAAATTATTAAGATATGACATGAATAGAAGATCCGTTAGAATATAAATGTGAAAAATGTTAGTGCAATTTTGAGCTCTGATGCGTCTGTGACTTTACGTAATTTGTGAAATATATCTGAGATTAACTTCCAAAGCTGCAGGAAATTACAAATTAAGTAAAGCCACCACATTCTTGACTTGTGATATTTATGCAACCACACCAAACACCAAGGTAGTCAAAACAAAACTTCATGCAGCTTAATCATGTAAAAACTGGCGGTCTGTGAATGTAATAATTGATGTGATCTGCTTTTGATGTGATGTAGCATGTAGCAACAGTTTTCACAGAAGCAGAGAATATTAGAGAATTGGCTAGTGTTAGAGTCTTTGTGATGGAGACTGCATGTGGTTTAACAGTATCGTCAAGTTGCAAAGAATCTATTTTGATGAAGAAAGATAAAAGAAAGGAAAAGGCACTGATAAATAGTGACAGTATGTTTTCTTCTGAGTCAGGGGCTCAAACCAAATGACAGGGATTGCAATACATAATCTGAAATAACTGCACAGAGGCCAGTATCCTGTCACCAAATCACCCTTTATTTATTTGTGCACAGTACACTGGCTGTGGTCAGACAACTCGGAGTCAGTTGCGCGAACTGAGGAGATGCTAGCAGGGTGGCACGGTGGCTCAGTGGTTAGTGCCACTCCGCTAGCATCTCCTTAGTGCTAAAGACCCATGTTCAATTCCAGCCTTGGATAACTATCTGTATGGAGTTTGCACATTCCCCCTGTGTTTGCGTGGTGCTCCAGTTTTCTCCCACATTCCAAAGATGTGCAGGTCAGGTGAATTGGCCATGCTGTATTGCCTATAGTGTTAGGTGCATTAGTTGATAGGAAATGGGTCTGTTGGTTACTCTTTGGAGGGTCAGTGTGGACTTGTTGGTCCAAAGGGCCTGTTTCCACACTGTAGGGAATCTAATCTACTCCTGGTTATATTGGTCAGCCAAGGCTTTCCTAGTTGACTCAAGTAAACAATCCCAATCAAGGACCTCATAGTCAATGAGGTCCACCTCATTCTAATCACTGCATAATCTAAACTGACACTTCGATGTGGTACTGAGGGAGTACTGTACTGTGAGAAATTTTGCTTTTTGCAAGATATATTAAACCTTACCTGGTGCTTCAATAGATTTAAAACTGTTGTTCCTGAACCAACATCTCTAAAAATGATTAACAGCTTATTTGTCGATATTTTGTTTGTTATGCCATGTTAAAGAGTGCGCATCTATAGAAAGTTCAGGAAAAGAGAGATTGATTTGTATAAGTGCACAATTAAGTCATTGAAAGTGGCATTACAAGATCAGAAAGTGGTTAGTAAGGCACAGGGAATTGGGTTTATAAATAGAGTATAAGGTACAAAAGCTAGAAAATTATATTAGGCTTTTGTTTAACACTGCTTCTGTATCAATTGTTGAAAAATGTGAAATTCTGAGCAGTGCATTTTAAAATGACCGTAAAGAAGGCTTTGGAGTGGTTGTAGAAAAGATTTACACAATTAGTTCCAGAAATGAGTGAACTCAATTGTTAAGATACTTTGGAGAAGTTGGAGTTCTATGTTTAGAGGGCAAAATTGAGAAGAGATTTGACAATCATCAGGGTCTCTGGTCAGAGCAGATGGAGAGATTGACAGAAAGGTTGAGAACAAGGGAACACTATCAAAAGAACCAACGTCCCTTGAGGAAAATTTATTTTATGCAGCAAGTGATTAGGATCTGAAATGCGCTGCCTGAGTGTGTAGTGGATGATGATTCAAAGACAATTATTTAAGCACCTGAAGAGAGAAGAAGGACTGTGAAGTTAGGGGGATAGGCCGGGCAGTGGAACTAGCTAAATCTTTTGTACAGTGAGTCAGCACACATGTAACAAATTGCCTCCTTTTATGCTGACATCACTCTACTATTCTATGTTTCTTCACATTACAATAGCAACAACAACTTATTGGCAAGGAAGTGCTTTAGGAAATCTTGAAGTTGTGGAAAGTGAAATATAAAATTTTGGATAAAACATATATATTTATATGTAATTTGGATCAATATTTGATTCATAGTGATTATTTTATTATGCACTATATTCTGCATATCCAGGCCACTAACCCCATTTCCATCGCAATTACATCAGGTTGATTGCTTTCCAACTTTGTTCATTTTTGTCTTTTCTTTCATTTGTTTCATACTATTTTCATCACAAAGATTTCTATTACTGGTCACGTCCTTGATTTGACCTCTATCAGTTGTGCTACCTTAACTTATTTGCAGTGGAAGATGCATTGACGTTTTGTCACTTCCATACTTAATTACATCTAGACTTTTTTTGGTCAGCATTTGGTCCTTCAACTTCTCTACAACTAAATTCATCCAAAATTCTATTGTCTCTATTGTATTCTGGATTGAGTTAGATTCATCACCCCCTCTCTCTGACCGACCTGGATTCCAGTTGCTCGATATCAATTCCAACCCTATGACAAATCTTCATCACCAAAACCATCATTCTTTTCACTCAACCTTTTTTATACATTCCTTTTGCCTTTGACTAGCTGTTGTTCATAGTGTATTAGTGCACTGGGTCACAGTTTTTACAATGAACTCCTTTACCCCCTCTATCTACCAAATAACCCACCACTTTGTTTAACGACCTGGTTGTCCTTCTTAATATTTGAGTGTTGTTGCTCCTTGTGCTACTGTGGATCTCCTCAAAACCTTTTTGTACATTAATGGTAGTATGCAAATAATGGCAGCAGCAAGTTGTTGTGATTTCTGTGATAATTTGGTTCCTTATAGCACATGTACACTGGATAGTTTGTCTTGCACTTAAGTCCAGCTTCATAAAACTAATATAACACATCAGTAACTATTGGGACGCTCTTCACTTTTATGTTTGATGGAATGAACAACACAGTATGTGTAGTTTTAGTATAGTTTTGTCCATTGCCCACTCTAGATCAATGCCAGTGAACACAATGAGTACAGCCTGTACTGTTACTGAAATCTACTTCTTCATTTATTGTTTACTTTGTTTAACATTATTGTGTAAAAGCATGTCAGATTACAACCAAAGCTGTTTCAGATTCAATACTGATAATTATGTATTACCTTCACTTGTAAGGGATAGCTGGGCAGGCTTCAGTCACTCAGAGTGGTCTGTGTTTCTTCTCTAAGCTCTGACCTTAGGGTCATTCTTCTATTATGGTCGTTCCTAGGTTACATTGCTGATGTCTTCAAAATATTTATTTTTATATGTTTTCTTTTGAAAGTTCAATTCTTGCCCAAGTCGCTTATACTCTAAGATGATCCATCCAAGGGACATATGGACAAAATAAATCTATTACATTATCCACCCTCTGTCTTTAATTGAGTCTCCTTGATAACCACAAAGGTCGAGTACCCCTTATCACCAGATGCCCACTTAATTAGCTGTGCCCGGTACTTCCATGCACAACAGGGTTTGGCACTTTCTCTCATCAGTGTTGTAGCTATGAACCATTCTGGTGCATCGTAAAAATTAATATATAGCCAAAGAGCTATAATAGTAATACCAAGATATCTTGTGGAAAACTCTTGTCAGTTTCGACAAGCTTAGTAGTGAACATTATGTGGCAGTACAGATTAAATGAAGACAGTGTCAATAGAAAAGGCTAACAAAAGAAAACTAAAAATAAACTTTGTGAATTCTGTTGAAACATTAGGCAAACGTGTTGCCAAATTAATACAAAGTTGAAAATGTTGTATATTTTGACATTGCCAATACATTTTTCATGTTAATGTTTTAAGATCTGAAAAACATTCAATGCAACAATGCATCATTGAAGACCATAAAAAAAAGCTGCATTAGATAGGCAAAATAGACTTGCATTTTCAGTATTTAAACAAGATAACCAAAAAGATAATATCTTTTTCTTAAAATGCATGTGTTAAAGAAGCACAAAGAAGATCATAATAAATATACATACCACATATCCCTAATGCATGCAATGTTTCAGATTCTGTTAAACCACTATTTATATATCATCTATTTGGTTTAAAATTCACTTCTTGGAGAAAACAATAATGAATGAGCTACTGAAGAACCTATTCGCAAAGATATTTTTACTCAACCTGTTTGGAGATGTTATGACACACCTTGAGAACGGGTGAGACTGGAACCCAGGTAGTACCACTACCATTGTAACATACAAGCCCTAAATAATTCACTTACAGACTTCTCACACAAAAAGAGAATCTGCGTGCCTGGAAACAAGTTTGTCAGCAATGGCTAGAATCTCAAAGATTTTATTTTGTTAATTGAACCATTCACTAAAATGGTATCGCATTACTAGAACCCCTGTGATGTCAGTCGAAAATTTTGATTATTCATTTATTAGACACCTGAAGGATGGGATTGAAAGGAAGACAGTCTCAATATTTCAAGAAACTGGAAAGAATGTATTTGATAAGCACTGCAGGGACCTGTAATCTACAAACTTTTTATTAATTCAAACTTTTGGAATATTTTAATTAAAAATTCACTGTCCTGCAGATAAAGAAAGTGTTAGTTTCTCACACAGCACCACTGCCTAGTAAAGACATTGCTTCCTTAATCTAAAAGAAACAGCACTTATGTGGTTGCCTGCTGATTTCCAGGCTGTTATATGATTAAATGACAATTCTCTGCCAATATGTCTAGACATTAATTAGACAGTGCCACACAGGGGTTTTGCATAAGAGAGCTGACAATGTAAGCTGAAGATATTGGCTTTCAAATGTAAGGCACTTTTACTTAAACTAGCCCCAAACTACAGTTGCATGATAGAAATGAATACAAACATAATTTAGTTAGCCCACTTTACAGCTTCTTGAACAAACGCTGCTTAAAGAAGATAGTTACGTGTTCTGCAAAATACATTGAGTAGCACCTGTCTATGATGGGGGTTTTGGTTCCTTTATTTGTATGCAGGTGAAATGGAAATACCAGTCAACCAAACATAAGCTGCTCTTCCATTGGCAACTCTGTCACCTCTGTGTTAAAGTATTGTCTGTCGAATCTTCAGCACATAAAATCTGTCCTGAAAGTCTGCCTGACAATCAGAGATGCAATCTTTTGAGTAAGAAGTTGAGGCAATTATTTTCTATATTGTCAAATGGATGTTAATGATTCCTTGACACTACTATAAAAAGGCCAAGCAAGTCTCCCTGAATTGCTGATCAACATAGATCCCTGTACCCACATCATAAAACACATAACCTGTTCATTACTCCTACTGTTGTTTGTGGGATCTCAATAATGTGCACAAAATGGATGCTGCACCTCTTTTTATAGCAGAGACTACATACAAAATCCTTCCCTTCAAAACATAGTAGGAAAAGTGGAGGGAGGTGATGTATATCAGGCAGGTTGGAGATACCTGCTGGTGTCCTGCCACCACAGAAATTCTGTTCTTGGTGAGAAGACCCAATCTTGACTTCCCTGTGGCAACCACCAACTGAGGTCTTCAAGTGATCGATTAATGACTACTTAAGGACTTTTTCAAACTATCACCGCACATAATTGTGTTTCTGATGGGACAAGAACAGTGGCAAGATTCCCAGCTGGAAAAACACAGCATCTTAAGTGGAGGTGATGGCCTAGTGGTATTATCAGAGGACAATCAATCTCAAGACCCAGGTAATATTCTGGGGATACAGATTCAAATCCTATGATGGCAGAAATTGAATCCAATAAAAAAAGTTTTGAATTAACAGTGTAAAGATGACCATGAATCTATTGTCAGGAAAAATTGACACTAATGCTGTTTCGGGAATAAAATCTACTGTCCTTACCTGATCTGATCAAATGTGACTCCAGACCCACAGTAATGTGGTTGACTCTTAACTGCCTTCTGGGCAAATTAGGGATGAGCAATAAGTGCTGGCCCAGTCAGCGACTTCTTCATCCCATGAATGGATTTTAGAAAAAGCTTTTTGTGTTGGGAGGGGCCTAACCTATCCTAAGCTGGGTGTTATCAGGCACATGCTTGGGCCACTGCTTTTGCCTCTAGTTCTATTTTATGCAGAGCCACCTCACAACCCTCCACCATAACCATTACTCCTGGACTTACGCGTTGCTGTGCCATTTGAAGCCACAACCTATGAGTTGGTGCGGCAGGACATTGTTGTCCTAGGAAGCAATGTCCAAGGAAAAAAATCCATTGGGTGATTACATAAGTATCTGACAGACACAAGATCCAGCGAGTTTTCCCATTTGTCATAGTGGAAGATAAATTTGTCAGTCTTACCAGATTGTAGGATTGCTCTCTGATTTGAAAGACAGACAAGTGGTGTTGGTTTGAATCTGAGAGTCACCATACCTCAGGCAAGGGAGAAGTTGAGATGGATAGTTCTTCATGATAACCTCTTCCAGTATAGAAATTGAACACATGCTGTTGCTATCAATTATAACATCACAAACCAGCTATTATTCAAACTGAGCTAACCAACCTTTAAGCTTTGAGCAATTTTTTTTGTCTTTCTTTCAACAGTTCATAGCTCATTGGAACATTAAGAAAACACATTAAATTAAATATTTTAGACAAGTGGGATTTCCAATATGCTTCTAATACACACTAATTGGGATAATTATACCTTCCATTGTCTTTAAATATTGGACTTTACATGCAGCATAAACTGGGACCATTTCCCTGCCTACAGCATTAGAAGATGATGCCTTTTTGGTATGTTAAAAAAAATAAAGTGAAATGCAATGAGCTTATAAAGGTAATATAGATGACAGAAAATGAACTGTGTCAATTATTTAGTGTTGGATAAATATTAAGTACAGTATAAATTGATTTTAGGAGCCCACCTCACAAAGACACTGATACCTTCAGCTTATGTCTGCATTTTAATATTGTCTTACAGCAAAGCCCCTAGAGCCATTCTTGAATTAGCATGCTGCAGGGTATAGTTCAAATGTCTTTTGTGCAACATAATCTCTAGTTTTGTTACACAGTAATGTCATTACTTACAGAGACCTCAACTGAGAAGTCAGAAACTTTGCATGAACATGTTTAACCTTACCACCGCTCAGTAATGATCAAACTGACATGATTTAACTAATTGTCATTTCCTAATTAATTGTCATTTCCTGTACAATATGATTCAGAGCTGATGATTTGATATTAATTATAAATACCTGTGCTGCCTGAGGTACAAAGCCACATATTTTGAGGTCCTATATTTTTTGTAAATGCAAAATGGTGGATGTCAGAAATGGTGGCTCATACCAGGACCAGGCAATTCTTTAGCTAAAAGATTTAGTGGAATGGCAAAATAATAAATATTTCAAGCTGGTTTCAGAGTTTATATCTATATGACCGTGTATCCTTGTTTCCATTTTATCGTAAAAAAGAAACTACAAATGTGCAAAATTGGGGAGGAGGCCATTTATTTGTTCGAATCTGCTTTGCGTGATTGTTAAGTCATGGCTAACCGCCTATTTGAAGTACATTTTCCCTATTCCCTGTTTGTTAATTTTCTAATTATCTAAATAGCTGTGATTTTCTGTCTTGAATATACTAAATAATTGAGTGTCTCCAGTCCTCAGGAATAATACATTACAAAGGTTCACTGCTTTTTAAGTGAAGAAATTGTCCCTTAGTCTGCAATTGTAAAGCTTGGTTCTTCTCTCTAATCAGAGAAACAGTCTGCCAGCATTAACATTATCAAGCAATTTAAGAATTTTACTGTTTTGATTAGATTATCTCTCATTCTTCTTATGTCTAGGGAATTAAAGTTCTAGTTGTCTCAATCTTTCCTCATAGAACTATCCTAAGATCTCAGGAATCAGTTTACTGAACATTTGTTGCACTCCCTGCAAAGCAAGTATTTGCCTACATATTCGAGGAGAAAGTGAGGACTGCAGATGCTGGAGATCAGAGCTGAAAATGTGTTGCTGGAAGAGCGCAGCAGGTCAGGCAGCATCCAAAGAGCAGGAGAGTCGAGGTTTTGGGCATGAGCCCTTCTTCAGGAATGCCAGATTCCTGAAGAAGGGCTCATGCCCAAAACCTCGACTCTCCTGTTCTTTGGATGCTGCCTGACCTGCTGGGCTTTTTCAGCTTTGCCTACATATTAACTTTGTATGATTTTTGTACAACCCATCTGGATCCTTCTGAAAATCAATAGTTCTATTGACACTTTTGTTTGGTGACATTTTTCACAATTCCCCATGTTATATTCCAATTACTACTTTTTTTAAAAAAATCAACTCACTGAACCTATTCATTTCTCTTCACAGTCTCATTCCATACTCCAACTTGTGCAACTAACTTTGTATCATTAGCAAACTTGGATACGTTAAAGATGGTTGCTTCATTGAAGTCATTAGGTAGAATCTTCCCCTCTCTACAGCAACAGGGGAGTTGGCAAGAAAGTTTGGGGAATATGAAGACTGGAAAAATTGGACACTTGATATTGAGAAAAAAAAATCCTGATTTTTGTGCCTTTAAACTTTAAACTGTGACTTTAGAATTTTACAATTGAGTGACAAATAACTTGTGTCAACACATTAACATTTGATTATTAGCTGTACCTGGCTCATTTCTATGCCACTTTTAGCACATCTTTCTTTCCCTGAGAAACTACATCGCATAAATTTTCAATCTGAAGGTCAGAGCAGGTACCTTGTAGCTGCAGCTCACTGATTGTGTGAAGCAACCTTCATCCAACTCTGTCCTCAACAGTGTCTATGGCCACGAACCTGCTTGACACTTTATCCATGCAATAGAATCATAGGATCCCTATAGTGCAGACACAGGCCATTCAGCCATCGGGTCCACTCAGACCTTCCAAAGAACTCCCTGCCATTTCCATCTGCCCCATCCCTGGACTGTGGGTGGAAACCAGAGCAGCCAGAGAAAACCTCAGTGAAACTATGCAAATTCCACACAGATAGTTGACCAAGGCTGGAATCAAACCTGGGTCACAGGTGCTGTGAGGCTGCAGTACTAACCACTGAGCCACTGTGCTGTCCTAGGTGACATTTGCAAGCCACCAGCCACATTAGATCATCACGCCTGATCTTGAGCCAAGTACAATGCTTCAACAATTGAGAGCAAAGGGACATCTATGACTCTAATGATGCTGGTTGGTAGATTTGCATTCTGATGGCATGTATACCCATCTCATTAAGTAAAACACAATGTATTTTATGGTCCTTAGCTTCAGTTCTTAGCACGTACTCATTTGGAGTTCACATTTGGAGACAGCCTCCCTCTAAGGCTTGCATTGCTTTTGAACATAGATGGAGAGGCAGACAGCTTGTCAGCGATAGGAGCAATAAACAGTCAAGAGGGTTGATGTATTGACTGCGTTGATGTGTACATCAATGTCACACTTACAGCACATGCCAGCAGCTTAGTCAGCAAAAACACTGCATGGGTTTCAACTGAATGGTCTTGTTTTAAAGTAAAAGGTGACCAGCCCTTAATGACTGTAGTCAGTCATTAGGTTGTCCAATTTCTCCAAGGACTGGGCCTCAGCCAGTCTTGAAGGTTAAGTGCAACCAGTCCAGAGATTATGTGTAAACCAGTTGGCATACTAAAGAGACATCTCTGCAGGGGTGGACTGTGCAATGTTGGGGTCCTGATAACTTAATCTAGGATTGGGCCACATTGAGTCCCCGGGTTTGCTAAAGAATGGTCAGGGGCCTAATCAGGGAGAGGACAGTGGGGCTTTGGGGAAAGCCTGCAATTCAAGTTGTAGACATTAAGGATTATATAAAGGGGCTGAATGGAAATAGGGGGAGACTAAAATTTCACAGGCTCAAAGGGACAGCAACACAAAATGTGACTTGAAAAATGGATGATCAAGCTGTCCCTAAGGTGGAGCCTGTGAATCACTCATGGGAACATAAAGTTGATAGGTTTCCATTTTCCATCCCAAGTGAACTGTGCAATAACAAAACAAAGTATTTGTCACTGTAGGTTGAGTGGCAGAGAAAGTTACTATTTCTTTTCGAGGGAGATGGAAAATTGTCTGAAGTTGAGAATTTTTTAGGGGCAATTACATCAATCGTGTATCCTCTGATTTAGTAATGCCACTTACCTGATATCAAATTACATTCTTTTGACACATCATTTACTGCCCACGAATGCACATTGTAAATTATGGCCACAAGCAATCAAGATCATTGCATATTCACACTTGCCACCTCCCTGTCATATCAGTTCAGCAAATGTAATTGGATGCTTACTTCACAGTGTTACCCAGGGTTGGCATTTCTGAAACACATTCCATAACTCTCACTGGAAGACAACATTTTCGAGCTGCCACATTCCCATATTTAATGAGAGGAAAAGAAGGGTATTGTCTGTGATTTGCAACGGTGAGGTGAGACGGGTTGGATGAAGATCATGATTGGTTGCTGCCAGAATTCTATTCCCCTCATCAAGCCTACAATATACATCTGGATCGAGGTGAGTACCCCAGAGCACCTTATTAAGGCATGGCATTGACCTCCTTGTGAACCCGCCATGGTGCACTATAAGAGGGTGACTTCACTGTGATTAATGTGAGGGCTCAAGCGTACCCTTAATGAAATGAAAGACAGCGTGAGGCCAGATTAAGGTTATTCTGTGTCATCATCGTGAACTGTGTCATCTACTTGAACGGGGCTTGGGCTTAGAACGACTGGGTGGCCAATTCATCTTGATAGCTGGCAAGGTCATAGCTGCTTCTTGGATGCTGCCTGAACTGCTGTGCTCTTCCAGCACCACTAATCCAGAATCTGGTTTCCAGCATCTTCAGTCATTGTTTTTACAAAGGTCATAGCTGCTCTCAACTTTATACCACGGACTCATTTCAAGGAATACCTGGGGATCTATGTGACATCTCCCAGTTCTCACAAGCATAAATGTATCAGGGGTGCGACTGATGCGATTTTCTTGAGATTACAGTGATGTATAACAAAACAAAAACAGAAATTACTGGAGATACTCAGCAAGTCTGGCAGAATCTGTGCAGAGAAAAGAGAATTGAAGTTTCAGGTCAGGCATGAATCTTCCTCAGAACAGGAAGTTCTGTTTTTGGTTGTTTCAGATTTTCAGCATCAGCAGTACTTTGTTTTCTGTCAGTGGTTTATATCCTTCCCTGTGAGGAGGGCAGCCAAGCAACCCAGCAAAAGACAGCTGCATCATTGTCGCTTTGCCTGAGTGAAGGTGCTATAGCACTTACATTGCCTTTGAAACCATTCTAAAACGCTTCCACTTCCAATGCTCAAATTTTATGTGACGATTGATGTCAATTTTTGCAGGACTGTCCAACTATTTTGGGAGCTGTCACAGTGTGTAACTACTCAAGAACTCACAGCTTCCTGCTTCCTTTAAAGGTCCATGGGCCACACAGGGATGGCTGCTAGGAGACAAGGGCTGGCTCTTCCAAACATGGCTGATGATGCCTTTGTGAAACCCTCAGACTGACCCAGAAAAAATATGTAACATTGCTCATGCCTCTACCACATACCCATTGTCCCATCAACTGTCAGGCTCCTTAAGATAAGATGCAAATCAAATAAGGTCTGACAGTGACAAAGGCATGAGAGCCATTATTTAAAGAGTGCAAGTACGCATATATCAAGACTATTTATAATTATGTATCAATCATTTTATCTGCCTGACCTTAGTGTACTTATTCCTTATTGTCTCTCTTACTCTGTTTTAATGCAGTCCTGACTTCCTTAGCAAGAGTGCAGGAACTAGTCTCTGCAGTTAGCATGAAAGACTCTGGTAGTCACATCCAGGGCATTTTGGCTGAGAGGATCCAGACCTATGGAGAGCTTCCCAGATGAAAGCTTGCTGTCCTTGGTTGGATGTTTAGTAGACTTTGGGATTACAGACAGGGAGAAATGGAAGAATCATCACCTCTGGAGTATCCTGTGAGAAAGTTTCTGGGAGCCCTGTTTATGGTTCTGCAACCCTTGCAACACCCAGTCTCCCCGAGAGGAAGAGGCAACCAAAGTGAGGTCAAAATCCCCAAGCTTCTGTGGCTGCAGCAATGGAGCGCCGGACTAGGAAAGTATCTGGCAGACATTGACAGCACTGGAACTAGATCTCCATGAAGTTTTTAATTTTGCCATGGAGACAGTCAGATGCACACATGCCAGACCCAGTAGTGATCTCCTCAATATTTCAAACCAATTTACTGACTGCCTCTGATGAATGTGCCTACTATTCCTGACCAGTCTGTTCATTTTCACAAAGTCTTTAACACCCAAGACCATGAGATTGCAGACAAATCAAATGGGTAGTCACTGGCAGCCCCATCAATGCTAGAAACCTGGGTTGTTTCTTCCTTGATTAGCTGCAGAGACATGTCATTAATGTGCCTGCCTGATTATGTTCCTGAGTTGAACCTTGGTAGAGCACTCTCTGAGCTGGTGGAGGCTACAGGTGAAAACCTTACTAGTGCATCCTCAGCAGGTTCAGTGGCTTTGTCCTCAGAAATGTAGGCAATTTTTCTCACTGGTTGCTGGATGGTGTTCGTACCTGCATGAGAGAAGAGAAGGAATTATTTGTCTAAGAGTGATAGTGTTTAAGAATGAGTTATCACTGGTCTTAATAGGAGAGTAGCAGAGAACAGCACAAGGGAGCTTGCTCTTGAACATTGAGCTCTCCTAACCCCTTATTTGAGGTGAGTATCCTTATGCCCAGTAGCAACCCCACCTCCACCCCCAACTAGTCGTGGTTCTCTCAGCCTGCATGTGTGACAATTTTTCTTGACAAGAGAGAAATTAAATGTGATGGTAATCAAAGAACAGCAGTCACTGCTGCAGGAGTAGGAGGGATGATAAGGCACCCTCAGTGAGTAGGTGGGAAGTTCAGAGGACAGGAAGGGTTCATTGTCTGGGAGGATGAAGCTCTTGAGATCTATGAATGGATATGTTGCATGCAATAGTGAGAGCTGTCATCCATCAGCCTAGGTGTGATGAATGTGCAGTGGCAGAGTTAGTGAGAGTAGTGCTGGCCCCTGCGAGTATGTGTTATCAGAGAATGCATGGTGCAACTTACCCTAGCAGACTGCAGACTATCATTGACCTTCTTCTTGCACAGTTATATGATGTGCTCCTTTGTACCAGGGGATGCTGCATTGACCTTAACTGCTATCTCGGTCCAGCTGCTTCAGTCTGGTAGCATGGTCTTCTTTTACAGGCAGCGAGGTAAAACATTGCCCTCCTGTCCACCACCTCATTCATTAGAACTTCCAGGTGCCTTTGGTGAAGCAGGTGCCATAATCTATTTCTGGACCATTTGCTCAGTAATAGCAGTCAAACATTACAGTGTGATGGCCAGTTCCTTGCTTACATTATCTTAATTGATGTACAGCCAAACTTTAAATACACTGGCAGCACCACAAACAGCAGAAGGTTCCAGCAGCAGCAAGCACTTCCACCTCTCCAGTTAATCAAGGCAGCATGGTGGCTAAGCGTCTAACATTGCTACTTCACAGCATTAGGGATCTGGGTTCGATTCCAACCTCTGGTGACCGTCTGTGTGGAGTTTGCATATTCTCCCCCTGTCTGCGTGGATTTCCTTTGGGTGCTCTGGTTTCCTCCCACAATCCAAAGATGTGCAGATTAGATGAATTGGCCATGCTAAATTGCCCATAGTGTTCAGGGGTGGGTAAGCTAGGTGAATTAGTCAGGGGAAATGTAGTGTAATAGGGGAATGGGTCTGGGTGAGATACTCTTAGGAGGGTCAATGCGGACGATTTGGGCCAAATGGCCCGTTTCCACACTGCAGGGATTCTATGATTCTGTGCTTTACTTCCATGAGATAGATGTCAGTGAGTCAGGATGCAAGATTAATTAGGTGAAAAACAGAATATTGTGTGGAAAAAAAAGTCACTCCAATCCAGATGTGCAGACATCATGAATCTCACACCACAAAACATCTTAACTCAACTTAATTGAAACTTTCAGCCCATTGACTCTTTTGAAAATAGCTGGGGCTGATAAAATGGGTTTAGACCTCATAATATACTTCTCCACGTATAAATTGTAACAATGTTGTCTTCATTGTGTAATGAGATTTCCTGTGATGTCTTTATGCACAATTTGATTCCTTTAAATTGTTGAGTAGTTCAATAAAATAGAAGCGCTTAAGATTTTGGAGGGCTAATAGAGCCATAGAAATGTTACAACCCAGAAGGAGGCATTCAGCCCATCTTGTTCATGCTAATCCAAAGACAGAGTCCCTTTCTAATCCCATCTTCCCACACACAGCCCATGGCCCTACAGTTTACGGTATGTAAGATGCAGATCCAGGGACTTGTTAAAAGAATTTAAGGTCTCAGCCTTCAAAACTTACTCAGGCAGCGAATTCCAGACACACATTACCTCTGCATAAAAATGTTCAACTTCACATCTACTCTAATCCACTCAGTTTGAATCTATGATCCTTGTTTTTTTTAAACTCTCTCCATTACTTTCTCCTCAGTAATGGGAAACCTACATCATGCAGGAAGCTTTGCAGTGTTTTCAGAATGACTTTTAATGACAAGTGTTTTAATTGCATTAACAATTAGCATTCTAGAATGTTAAAATCCAGCATAGTATTACTGTAAAAAATGTTCTAGAATTACTGCATTCTAGCTAGTTGCACTATAGGTAGTCTACAAGTTTAAAATAATATTTGGCCAATACAGTTGTGTTAGATTGAAAAAAGCATAAGTTCTATAATTAGTAACTTTGGTATATTAATCTGTTTCAATCTCAAGGAAAGAGTTAGGTACAAATACATTGACTGCAATTAACTGGGTATGTTTTGTCTTACAAGCAAGGGTCTCTAAAAGTAATTAAAATATTTTCCGTCACTGTGATTAAAATTATAAAAACACATCCTAACGAATCCTTACTTTAGGTCTGTATTTTCTCTTTATTAATGCAATTACGTTGTTTTTGTTACTTTAACTGCTATTGCAATACTCATCTCAACGATGGGGAAATGAAGTGAAATTAAATCATTTTGAATCACTTTATGTTTGTGACATGCTCAGGAACAAATCCTCAATTTGTGCACTTCACTTCAATTCATTGTTTTTATGTGCAGAAGCTAATTGAAAAATATATTAAACTGAAAGGCAAGGAAGAATAAAACTTAAATCAAACTGTATGACTTCTGTGATGAATTAATTTTCATCTGCAATGAGACTTGAGCCAGCAATTATGGGCAAATTGTTATTAAGTAGATTGTGGAATTTATCACAACAGTTGTTATTATATAAAATGTGATGTTTGATCACTTTCTTTATGCTTACACTATATTAATCAGTTCTGAGAATCCTGATTTGTCCTCTAAAACAAAAGTACTCATTAGAAATAAGAGCACTACAAATGTTGGAAATAATCATTAAACCAATCAATGTGAGGTTATTAAATGGGACTGTTATTCTTTCAGGAAATTTGAAAATACATTTTCACAGGACTGCATCTAATTACCCATGACTTGAAAGCTGACCAGATAAGAAGTGTATTGTCCTGAAGCAAGGAGCTTTTCAAGTATCTGTTCTTGTCCTCGCTTCCTGGTTGGAGAAATATTTGGACATAAAGGTATAACAAGACACAAAATTAGAACATTAAAACTGCTAATGCAGATGCTATTATGCATTTGTTCTTTCAAATTGCTGCTTTGAGACAACCAAATTATTTCAATGACCTACATTTCATCTTTGTTCACCAATGAATTGGACATATATAAAAAGAAGCATTATTAACATTTTTGAAGGTTGTTCAATCTGCATTGTTAAGTCTATTTTAAGGAAAAAAATGATGATCACATTTTTTTTATCAACTTATTAAGCCCACCACATCACAGAAATATAATTTTGTTAAAGACTGGTGAGAGTTTGAGAAGGAGAGTCCTTAGCCTAGCAGGGATGATCATCTGCTGTTAGTGTTAATTTACAATGCAAACTAACCATCTAGTCAAGGGAGCTAACTGACCTCCTAAGCAAATGCTAGACAAGATTGAAAGAAATATATGTCAAACATTAGTATTAGACTAGTAAATTCAGTAAATTGCATTTGCTGCTCACAGCATGGTCTGCTTTGCATTGGTGAGGGTGAATGCAGATGAGGCACTGGTTTGCAGAAGACCCCTGCTCTGTCTGCAGGAATGACATGGACTTCGGAGTTTTTACCATTTCAATAATTCACTTTTGTCTCATGTAATATTTCTGTCCTGGGCTTGCTGTAAAATCCCAATGAAGCATAGCAGAAGCTCAAAGAACAGCACCTTATTTTCCATTTAAATACTTTACTCGAGCCTCGAGGTCTCACTATTGAATTCCGTTACTTCAGAAACTGACTGCCTTCCGTCTGTTCTCCATTTTTGTTTTCTCTTGCCCCACTATCCACCCCCATGGCTTTGTCTTGTTTGTGTATAGTTTACTTTGGTTTTTGTATGCAGTACCCGTTTTCTCCCTTTTTTGCCTTCATTTATATCCATTTTACATCTCTTTTTCTTTTTCACCATGTTTAACAACCTCTTTATCTTTTGCACTGGACCTCTACACTGCCGGCCTCCTTTGCTTCCAACAAATGTATTAAAAAGTATTTTCCAACACCTTTCAGTTCTGAAGAAGAATCATATGGGACATGAAATGTTAACTCTATTTCTGTCTCCGTAGATCTGCTGAGATTCTCTAGCATTCTCTGTGCTTGTTTTAGATTCATTACACCTACAGTGTTTTACTTTTCTTACAGCAGAATTGTTCTCAAGATTTTGCTGGGTTTACAAATGTGCTACCCTCTGGATCTTTTTGCCAATTATCTTATCTCTGTGTCCTTTGGTTCCTGAAACTTCTGTGACCTGAACAAGATTATGTGTTTATTTATTTGACTGACCGATTACATTTTTTCCTGCCATGACAAGAACAATCCCAGCTTTTGTTTCATTTCATGAGTCATCTGGAATTTAACGCCCTTAGTATATTTAGAAATGTAGCCTTGTGATGTAAAAGGTTGACGGTATTTACATACAGATGCGAGTTTTTTTTAGATTATAGACTCCAGTAGGTGAAAACGATCTTCAGTGTTTTACTCTGCCACCGCAAAGGTCTCAAGTTCCAATCCAGAATTAGTGACAGCAACCATGGCAACAGATCTCAGCATCTTTAGTGAGGGAATTGGAAAAACAGGGAAAGCAAGCTATGTCAAACATCTGTACAGTGTTTATGGAAGTTAACTTTACTTTTTAGGAAGGGAATTAAAACCTAAATGAAAAGTAAGTTGTTTTGAAATTAAATGCCTGCAAATTAAAAAGCAACTTAATATTGCAGTAATCTAATAAGCAATCCCATGCTAAATTTATGTTGAGACCACTGATTCTTGGTATGGGTCCCATTTCTAAATAACGTCGATCTTTGTCTGCAAGGGACAATTTTAAAATTTGTGGATAATAAAACTTGGATGTGCTGACAACTATAAGACAGATAAAGTAGAACTTCAAAAGAATACACACACCTTGGTGGGCTGGGCAGAGAGGTGACAGATCAAATTTGATGTAGAGAATGTAAATTGAGAAATTTTAGTTGAAAGAACATAAGTAGATGACATGTACAATTCTAAAGAGGGTGCAGAAACAGAGGATCTGGACAGTATATGTGCACAATTGTGGAGACCAGAGCCAATTGCTGGAACACATTATCCAGTTGTCCTTCATTGCGTCAAGTGACACTAGTGAGTGGTGGTCACTGCTAGCTGGTGTTGTGGAGATTTTAAATCCAGTGGCTAACTATTGCGTGCTTAAAGTACAAAATTACAGCCAAAACTATTAAGTTATTAGATTACTTACAGTGTGGAAACAGGCCCTTCGGCCCAACAAGTCCACACTGACCCACAACCCACCCATACCCCTAATACTAAGGGCAATTTAGCATGGCCAATTCACCTGACCTGCACATCTTTGGACTGTGGGAGGAAACCCACACAGACATGGGGAGAATGTGCAAACTCCACACAGTCAGTCACCTGAGGTGGGAATTGAACCCAAGTCTCTGGCACTATGAGGCAGCAGTGCTAACCACTGTGCCACCGTGCTGCCCACTCAGATCAATGAGAATAGCAAGCTGTTTAAATTAAAAAGTATAAACAATTTGAGTTTGTGACTTGGCATTGTTAGAGAGATGAGAATTTATTTGTATAGAACAAAGAATTGTTGATGCTTTAAATCTGAAACACACAAAAACAGAAATTGCTAGAGAAACTCAGCAGGTCTGGCAGTATCTGTGGGAAGAAAACAGTTCTGAAGCAGAGTCACTTGTCTCAACTAGGAGCTGATACTCGTGAATGTTTCCATTCTGATCCTCACAGGGTCTCTTTAAATAATGAAGCTTCAAGTCACCCACGGGTTGCTATCCTGCCCACCTGCTCTAATTGGTTGTAAAATCTGGAGATGATTGACAAACCCACTGCTCAAACGTTCCTGATATGCTGCAGACCTCTTTCGCTCGATATTAGTTGGAAAATTAAAATTTGAGCCCGTATCTCTGACATTGCTGCACTCGCTTAACTTCACACTTGCAATTAGAATACACATTCCTGCAAATTGGATCCTCTGAGTGTACTTCATTCAGTTTAAGGAGTGAGGCTTGAACCTACAAACATTTGGCTTAGAAACAAAGAAGCTACATTGAGACAGGATTGACTGTTTAGATTAGAGAGATTTTCAACTCAATTGAAATTGAGAATTTATCACCCGTCGATTCAGAATTAAAATAAAATTTTCTGAAATTGTTTTTCTTCTAAATCTTCCTGAGTTGTGGGGAAAGAATGTAATAGTAAGATGGACCACAGAGTTAGAAGATTCATGCTAAGTGCAGGCTCACTCATGGTAACAGCTCCATGCTATCTACCCTGGTTTAATAGTACTCAATTATAATACGCTTTATTTTTGCAAACCAAGTGAGATTACATCCAGGATGGCTCAGAATCATGTTGAGCTGAATCCAATCCCTCGGGCTTGTTGCATAGAATTTTAAAACCAGTTCATATGCTAGAGGTTGTAACCTACCACTCCAGTACATGTTTGTTTTAAGAACAACAGAGTTACATTCGAGGTTTGCTATACTCTGTGAAATGACAAACGTGCACTGCCAGAAGAGAAGGTATGGTGATGAAATGCAAATTGTACTTTACAAATCAGCAGAAACAAATAGCACCCCACTGTTTATAACTGCTGTGAATCTGCAACAAATGGGAACCAGCTAAACAAATTCAGCAAGGATTTAAATAGAATTCTGTCACTTGTTGAAAAGTTTGTAAAGGATTGTAAATAAAGAAGGATACAATGATACAAACAATACATGATGAGATCATCTTACCTTTAGTGTTGAATACTACCATAACTTTAATAGCAAACTATAAAAATATTCACGTTGAAAACGAACTACAAAATGTCTTGCACCTATTTCAAATACAAGCAGTCCCTGCAGCTAACAGACAGGATTGAGCGGATTTATGATGAATGCTGCTTCCGGAAACTAGCACATATGAGCACTCCCAAATGTGACACCTCCATGGGAGCAGATCTTTTTGCATCCCATAACTGCTGTCAATCTGCACCCTTTTTCTTTCAACATTGTATTATTATCATTGAAAATTGAATGCTTAATACTCTTTCAGTAGTAGGGATAAACATACTGAAGAATTTTTTTTCTGTTAAATTATCAATGGGACATACCAAAACAAGTTGACTAACTTTTCAAGGAAAACTTCATCCTCATGAGCTTAGACCTAAAGAGTTTCATTTATTGCATCCTCATTCAATTAGTAATTAATCAGCGATTGCTTACAGTATGGGTTTATCATAAACCATTATATGCAGTGACAATGCATGCTTGTCATTTTCTGTATGTTCATAAAATGAGCAGTCATTTTAATTACAAATGCTTTATACTGCATTTGTTTTGGAGGTTATTTCTGGTTCTTTACTAAACGACGATGCATAATTCCAATTTAAATTCACTTAGAGACAAATGTGATAATTTGTTCTGCTTTCAGCTGAAGTACCTTTCCAGACAATCAAAAACAACTAATGTGTGATGGTCCTTGATGTCATATCCCATTATATGCTAATAAATTCTGTGGTGGGTTGTCCTTGCAGTAAAGTAGAGCAATGGTTTTGCAATCAATCACCATGTGGATTTTGTCACTATTTTTCTCAATAAGGAATATAGTGAATCATGCTCTCCTGTTCTCATATCTGTACATCTAAACAGTTATAAAGGACAACATGATATAAGGAATTGTTCTTTTCCTATTTTGCATGTTTACATGGCAGTTAAAATATGACCGAGCTTTAGGTTCATTTATTCTGATCATAGCAGCTTTGGAAAGCCTTAAAATAACACACATGTCAAGACCGCAAAACATTGGCTTTTAGTCCCTTTTATGCAGTGGACATTTTCATCTGCACTGGCATGAGTAAATTTCCTAGACACTTTTAAACATGATATACTTAAGCAATTATCATAAACTCAGTGACACTAGTTATAATTGTTGAATTAATGCAAGGCAAGTTTGTGCTGTCTGAACAGACATAAGTAGCTTTGACAATAGGCATGAGGCAAATAAATGTTCATTCCTAACTCCTTTTTATTAGTATTAACTGACAGGATGTGGGCTTCACTGGCTAGCTAGCATTTACTGTCCAGTGAGAATGCAGTGTTGAGCTGCCTTCTTGAACTAGTCCATGTGATGTATGTACACTCACAGTACTGTAAGGAGGGGAGGAGGCGGAGGGAGGCATTGTAGGTTTCTGGACAATGTAACAGTGAAAGAAGAGTGTTATAAGTTCCAATTCTGGATGATGCTTGGCTTGGAGGGAAATTTGCAAGTCATGTTGTTCTCATGTATTGGGTGCCATTATCCTTCTAATTAATAGAGATCATGGATCTGGAATGTGGAAGCTTTCTTGATGTGAAGCTTTCTTGATGTTTTGTTGTGTTACATCTTTAGTTGGTTCACACTAATGCCACTGTGTATTGGTGATGGATAGAATGAATGTTTGAGATTGTGGATGGGGTACCAATCAAGTGGGATACTTTGTCCTGAATAATATCGAGTAAAAAATGAGGTCTGCAGATGCTGGAGATCACAGCTGCAAATGTGTTGCTGGTCAAAGCACAGCAGGTTAGGCAGCATCTCAGGAATAGAGAATTCGACGTTTCGAGCATAAGCCCTTCATCAGGAATAAGAGAGAGAGAGCCAAGCCGGCTGAGATAAAAGGTAGGGAGGAGGGACTAGGGGGAGGGGCGATGGAGGTGGGATAGGTGGAAGGAGGTCAAGGTGAGGGTGATAGGCCGGAGTGGGGTGGGGGCGGAGAGGTCAGGAAGAGGATTGCAGGTTAGGAGGGCGGTGCTGAGTTGAGGGAACCGACTGAGACAAGGTGGGGGGAGGGGAAATGAGGAAGCTGGAGAAATCTGAATTCATACCTTGTGGTTGGAGGGTTCCCAGGCGGAAGATGAGGCGCTCCTCCTCCAGCCGTCGTGTAGTTGTGTTCTGCCGGTGGAGGAGTCCAAGGACCTGCATGTCCTCGGTGGAGTGGGAGGGGGAGTTAAAGTGTTGAGCCACGGGGTGATTGGGTTGGTTGGTTCGGGCGGCCCAGAGGTGTTCTCTGAAGCGTTCCGCAAGTAAGCGGCCTGTCTCACCAATATAGAGGAGGCCACATCGGGTGCAGCGGATGCAATAGATGATGTGTGTGGAGGTACAGGTGAACTTGTGGCGGATATGGAAGGATCCCTTGGGGCCTTGGAGGGAAGTGAGTGTGGAGGTGTGGGCGCAAGTTTTACATTTCCTGCGGTTGCAGGGGAAGGTGCCGGGGGTGGAGGTTGGGTTGGTGGGGGGTGTGGATCTGACAAGGGAGTCACGAAGGGAGTGGTCCTTGCGGAACGCTGATAGGGGAGGGGAGGGAAATATATCCTTGGTGGTGGGGTCCGTAATGAGGTCTGCAGATGCTGGAGATCACAGCTGCAAATGTGTTGCTGGTCAAAGCAATGAGGTCTGCAGATGCTGGAGATCACAGCTGCAAATGTGTTGCTGGTCAAAGCAATGAGGTCTGCAGATGCTGGAGATCACAGCTGCAAATGTGTTGCTGGTCAAAGCAATGAGGTCTGCAGATGCTGGAGATCACAGCTGCAAATGTGTTGCTGGTCAAAGCAATGAGGTCTGCAGATGCTGGAGATCACAGCTGCAAATGTGTTGCTGGTCAAAGCTGATGAGGTCTGCAGATGCTGGAGATCACAGCTGCAAATGTGTTGCTGGTCAAAGCACCCCACCACCAAGGATATATTTCCCTCCCCTCCCCTATCAGCGTTCCGCAAGGACCACTCCCTTCGTGACTCCCTTGTCAGATCCACACCCCCCACCAACCCAACCTCCACCCCCGGCACCTTCCCCTGCAACCGCAGGAAATGTAAAACTTGCGCCCACACCTCCACACTCACTTCCCTCCAAGGCCCCAAGGGATCCTTCCATATCCGCCACAAGTTCACCTGTACCTCCACACACATCATCTATTGCATCCGCTGCACCCGATGTGGCCTCCTCTATATTGGTGAGACAGGCCGCTTACTTGCGGAACGCTTCAGAGAACACCTCTGGGCCGCCCGAACCAACCAACCCAATCACCCCGTGGCTCAACACTTTAACTCCCCCTCCCACTCCACCGAGGACATGCAGGTCCTTGGACTCCTCCACCGGCAGAACACAACTACACGACGGCTGGAGGAGGAGCGCCTCATCTTCCGCCTGGGAACCCTCCAACCACAAGGTATGAATTCAGATTTCTCCAGCTTCCTCATTTCCCCTCCCCCCACCTTGTCTCAGTCGGTTCCCTCAACTCAGCACCGCCCTCCTAACCTGCAATCCTCTTCCTGACCTCTCCGCCCCCACCCCACTCCGGCCTATCACCCTCACCTTGACCTCCTTCCACCTATCCCACCTCCATCGCCCCTCCCCCTAGTCCCTCCTCCCTACCTTTTATCTCAGCCGGCTTGGCTCTCTCTCTCTTATTCCTGATGAAGGGCTTATGCTCGAAACGTTGAATTCTCTATTCCTGAGATGCTGCCTAACCTGCTGTGCTTTGACCAGCAACACATTTGCAGACCTGAATAATATCGAGCTAGTTCAGTGTTGTTGGAGCTGCACTCATTCAGGCAAGTAAGAGTATTCTATTACATTTCTGACTTGCACCTTTTAGATGATAGACAGGCTTTGGGAATTCAGAAGTTGAGTTACTCAATGAAGAACTTATTACTTTTGAATCGCTCGTATATGGTTGGCCTAATTTTGATTAATGGTAACCCATGAGAGATTGATCGTGGGAGATTCCGTGATAGCAATGTCATTGAATGTCATGATTATTCTTACACTGAGGTTTGATTATCTCTTGCTAGAGGTGGCAAGGCCCTGGTACCTATGTGATAGAAATGCTTCTTATCATGCTAAACTTAAATGTTGTCCAGATCTTGTTGCATATGGACATGGACAGCTTCAGAATATGAGGAATCGCAAATAATGCTGAGTATTGTATAATCATCAGTGAACATTGTCACTTCTGAACTTACAAAGAATACAAAGTAATTGGTAAGGCAGCTGAAAATAATTACATCCAGGACATTACACTGAGGAGCCCCTGCACTGGTATCCTGAGACTAAAATAATTGACTTCCAATAATTGCAACAATTTTCCTTGTGCTAGAATTTATTCCAACCAGTGGAGCAACTTCCCCTGAATCCAATGACTCCAGTTTTGCTTGTGCTCCGTAAAGTAATGTAATACTTATAGTACATAGAACTTTACAGCATAGTACAGGCCCTTCGACCCTTGACGTTGCGTCGACCTGTGAAATTAATCTGATGCCCATGTAACCTACACTGTTCCATTATTATCCAGATATATGTCCAATGCCCGTTTAAATGTACTTAAAGTTGGTGAGTCTACTACTGTTACAGGCAGGCCATTCCATGCCCCTATTACTCTCTAAATAAAGAAACTACCCCTAATATCTATCCTAAGTCTAGCACCCCTCAATTAAAGCTATGTCCCCTCATGTTAGCCTTCACCATCTGAGGAAAAGGGCTCTCACTGTTCACCCTATCTAATCATCAGATTATCTTATATGTCTCGATTAAATCACCTCCCAACCTTCTCGCTAACAAAAACAGTCTCATTCCCTCAGCCTCTCTGCGTAAGACCTTCCTTCCATACCAGGCAACATCCTAGTAAATCTCCTCTGAACCCTTTCCAAAGCTTCCACATCCTTTCGGTAATGCAGTGACCATAGCTGCATGCAATACTCGAGGTGCGGCCTTACCAGTATCTTGTACAGCTGAAGCATAACCTTGTGGCTCCAAAGCTCAACCCTCCCAACCAATAAACACCAACACATCATATGCCTTCTTAATAACCCTATCAAGCTGAGTGGCAACTTTCAGGGACTTATGCACCAGGACACTGAGATCTCTCTGTTCATCTACACTGCCAAGAATTTTACCATTAGCTCAGTACTCTGCATTCCTGTTACTTATTTTGAAGTGAATTACCTCAAGCTTTTCTGCATTAAACTCCATTTGCCACTTCTCAGCCCAGCTCTGCATCTTATCTTTGTCCCTCTGTAACGCACAACGTGCATCAACACTGACCACAGATTTGCCTACCTTAATGTCACCCGCAAATTTACTAATCCATCCTTCTACACCCACATCCAGATCATTTATAAAAATGACAAACAGCAACAACCCCAAAACAGACCCTTGCAGCATGCCATTGGTAACTGAGCTCCAGGATGAACATTTCCCATCAACCACCACCCTCTGTCTTCTTTCAGCGAGCCAATTTTTGATCGAAACCACTAAATAACCTTCAATCCCGAAACTCCTTATTTTGTGCAATAGCCTACTGTGTGGCACCTTATCAACCGCATTACTGAATTCCATATACACCATATCAACTCCTTACCTTCATCCACCTGTTTTGTCATCTTCTTGAAGAACTCAATAAGGTTAGTGAGGCATGATCTACCCTTCACAAAAATGTGTTGACTATCCCTAATCATATCATTGTTTTCCAGGTGATTATAAAGCCTATCTCTTATAACTTTTGCAATACCTTACCCACAACTGAAATAAGGTTCACTGGCCTATGCGTACCAGGGTTGTCCCGACTCCCCTTCTTAAACAAGGGAACAGCATTTGCTATCCTCCAGTCTTCTGGTACTACTCCTGTTGACAATAAAGAGCAAAGCCAAAAGGTCTGAAATCTCCTGCCTCGCTTTGCAGAGAATCCTTAACTTGATGTTAAGGGCAGTCAATCTCACCTCACTTACACAGTTCAACTCTTTTCTCCATGGATGAAAGCAATAATGAGGTCAGGGCCTGTGACTGAACCAAAACAGAATATCAGCATGCAGGTTATTGCTGTGCCAATGCCACTTGATCGCACTGTTGATGACACATTTCATCACTTTTTCAATCGTTGAAACTAATCTGAAGAGGTATAATTGGCCACATTGACATTATTCTGCTTTTTGAGGACTGGACATGTCTGGGCAATTTTCCACATGACTGAGCAGATGCCAGAGTCGTAGATGTACAAGAGCAACTTTGTTAGGGGTAACAATAATTCTAGGGATTAAACTTCCCGTTATTTCAGGACCGTTAGCCTTTGCAATATCCAGTGCCATCAGCCATTTGTTGATTTCATGTGAAGTGAATTGAATTGCTGAAGATCTCAGTAAGAGGCCAAGATGTACTATTCACTTCTGGTTGAAGACAGGTGTAAGTAGTTCTGTTTTTGTTTTTACTGATGTGCTGGGGGAGGGGGGGGGGGAGTGGCACGGAGCTACAATTGAGGATGGGAATAGATGTAGAACCATATCCTCCTCTTGTTTAGTTTCCACCAGAGTTCACAGCTAATTGTGGCAGGCCAACAGAGTTCAGTGTGAGATTTGGGATCACTTAACTCTGGCTATTGCATGCTGCTTCCTTCAGTTGTTTGGCATGCAAAAATTCCTTTGTTGCACCTTCACCTGGTTAACACCCTATTTTAAGATATACCTGGTGTTGCAGCTGGTGCATTCTCCTGTACCTCTGTTTGAACTGGGGTTGATCTTTCAGTCTGATGGTAATTGTAAAGCGGAGTCCAAGGTTGCTGTTGTAGTTGAATGCAATTCTGCTGTTTCTGATCACTGAAAGTGCCTCTTGGAGTGTAATTTGAGCTCAGTTTTGAGCTGTTTGAAGTCTACCCCAGTTAGCATGGTAGTAGTACTACCCAACATGGAGGACATTTTCAATGCAAAGTCTGTACTTTGCCTTCATAAGGTCTGTGCAATGATCACTCCTAACAATACTAGATCACGGACAGATGCATTGTTTCACCCCATTGTCAAATCCAAACTGACATTTCAGGAAAGTAGACAAGGGAAATGTTGGTAACAAGGCTATGGATTTAATTTTCTAGGAGGAAGTGAGGACTGCAGATGCTGGAAATCAGAGCTGAAGATGTATTGCTAGACAAGCGCAGCAGGTCAGGCAGCATCCAATGAGCAGGAGAATCGACGTTTCGGGCATGAGCCCTTCTTCAGGAAGATTCCTGAAGAAGGGCTCATGCCCAAAACATCGATTCTCCTGCTTCTTGGATGCTGCCTGACCTGCTGCGCTTTTCCAGCAACACATTTTCAGCTATGGATTTAATTTCACAACTTTTATCTGGATGAGAGATGCAAATTGCTGTTCTGTTTTTCACTTTAATCTGAAATAAAAGCTGCTGCTTGTCTTTGCAGGAGAGGCAGCATCTGTGGAGAGAGAAACAGAGTTCATGTTTCAGGTTAATGACTGCCTTAATCTGTACTGTTACAAATTAAAATGCTGAGGAGGGTATCTAACGTCTGATTTTTGACGTTCCTTAATTACATTGGTGTCCAATTGCACTGACACCGGCAGTTCTTCATCCATTTGGTATTCCTCATCGTCTGCAGCCAAACATCTCAACTTTGGAAGACATGAATATTGTTTGACATTGCACAGATCCATTGTGAGACATTTTGACATTACATGTCTCATCTGCCAATTGGAGAGGCTGTGACAGAGCTGCAGTACTACTTTTTAGAAAGGTCTGACCAAGCCACAAGCCATTTAGACAGTGGTGAGACTAACTTGCAAATCAACTCCCCCCACCACAACTGAGTCCGAGGATTGTGGATGTTGCAAGTTCCAGGAAAATAATATGGCTGAGAGGTGGGAGCTGAAAATTCCCTATTCCTGAGATGCTGCCTAACCTGCTGTGCTTTAACCAGCAACACATTTTCAGCTGTGATCTCCAGCATCTGCAGACCTAATTTTTTACTGAGAGGTGGGAGGTCAGATACACAGATGAGAGGTGCACAGGAGTCAAAAGCAAAGGCAGCTCTCACTTGTACTCTTTCCAATGGTCAGACCTTCAATCGAGCATTGATTATCTTTGATTGCGGGATTCCCTACACCCCACCCTGAAGTGGCAATCAGTCTGCATCATTGGGCCTGTAGTGCACATTACATGCCAGAGATGATGGAACAAAAAACTAAGGTGGTCCTTAATTGGCCACTAAAAGTGGAAATAAACATGGGTCTTGTCGCCCCAAACCCGATTTCTGGTGGAAGTGGGCAGGGATTCAAACTCTGGTACAATATCCAATTAAATAACCTTCCTGCCTCCATGCTTTCTGCCAACGTGACTGCAAGATTGTGCCCCCACATTTCGAGGCTGTGAATGCACAGAAAATAAGAGAAGGAAGGTTTTTGCAACCAAATATGGAATCTGCTAAATAACTAACATTTTATTACGTACTATCCACAACTATAATTCCACATAATGATGGAAAGTGAAAATTATTGTTTAGCTGACAGTTACACTCAAAAAAGTGTGAAAAGGCAAGACTCAAATACCAATATAAATTATCTTGAGAAAGAATAAACTCCAACTTTATGTGTGAGCGAATAATGACAGTGCCTGTAACATCTGCCTATAAAACATAATCAGATTGCAGACACTCCAAGATATCCCATTCTACTTCACCTTCCCTACCTAGAAAATGCTTGACACTTTGTTTGTCATTTTTACCTTTCTCCACATCCCCTTCCACCACAATATAAGTTGTACTTCCGACTGAAAAACAGCAAGTATGGAGAATGTCACAGATTACTGGATCAGTGGTGCTAATACCTGACACATAAACGGCTGTATTAAATACACGTCATCATAACAGCTAAATTCTTCATTTTTAATTATCAAATTCAGGTGACCTCTCAAATTGAATAGAATGCAGGTACTTAATTGTTGACCAAAGTTTGATGTAAGATTTAAAGAGGTTATGATATTTGCAATTGTTTTTGTTCAACGGCCATCAGAAGATCTGGTGAGGACAGGGGGTAACACAAGGCAGGAATCAAAAAGTTGCTGTTGGAGGTTTTCCCTGCTGATGTTTGCAAATAGGCTTCTCATTTGTAGCTTCCAAAGTGTTGTATTGATTGCTGTTAAGTTCCTCTCCTTATTTAATGAATACCAAGTTAACTTGTTATGAGAAGTCAGGATATGTAATTTTCTTTTGAAATTCATTCATAGGATGCCAGCCTTGATCACTCATCCTTAAAAATCTTGAGAAACTGGTCATGGACACGGTATACATGTTGAACTCTTGCATTCCATGTGTCAATGTACTCCCAAAGTGCATGGACACTGTTACCAAAACTTGACCTCGGGATGGTGGAAGAACAGCGATATATTTCCAAGTGGGAGTAGTGTGTGATTTGATGGGACCTTTAAACGTAGGGGTTTTCCCATGCACTTTCTGCCCTTGGCCTTCCACATGGCATAGGTTGTAAGGAAGGTGCTTTTTGGAGTAGGCTTGTAAATTACACGTTGTATACTGGAGCTGTGAAGCCAGATTTATGGAAGGAGTGAATGGTACACAATTGAGTGTCAATCAAAGTTCATATTAATAATGCAATAAATATTAATTATTGCCAGTTAACCTCACTAGCACTGAAAATTAATGAGTAAAACTTTGTGGCTTACTCCTTCAGATTTTAGTTGTTGATGAAGATTTATTTGTAAAATGTATTTTACTAAAGTCCAATCTTTATTTATCTTTATTTTTTTTTCTCTCTGATTTGCTATTGTATTCACCATTCAAGCTACACTCCTTTCTCATTCCTCATGGTTAGTTTCACATTCTTCCAAACTGATAGAGAGTTGTACACTAAATTGCCCTGTTCACCTCGATTTCAGATGAGCTATTGTGTGTCCTATGCCATTTCTATCTCCCACTTGCAATAACTATCACAACAAAATAGTATGGAGATTAAACAAACATGGACAAATCCAGTTTACTGATTACAGATTTTTAAAAAAATTATTCACAGGATATGGGTGTTACTGACCCGGCCAGCATTTATTGACTATCCCTAATTGCCCTAAGTGTCAAACACATTGCAGGGGGTTTGGAGTCCCATCTAGGCCAGACCAGCTGAGATTTCTTTCCCTAAGGGACATAAGTGAACCAGATACAATTTTCAGACAAATGGCAATGGTTTCACGGTCATCATTCAAGTCCTAAATCCAGACATTTGTTGAATTCAAATTCCACAATCTGCCATGGCAGGATTTGAAACTTGTTCCCCAGAACATTACCAGGTCTCTGGATTAGCAGTCTCGCAATAATACTACCATACCATCACCTCCCTTAGATCATATTCAGTTTCTGATTACATCAATTCTAGGCCATTGTTATTTCCATAACAACTGGTATATAGTGCATTTGAGTTCAATAGCATTCTTTGAGTGGATTATTGTCTAATGGCACAACAGCATCTTCCATTTATATCACAACTTTAATTTGATAATATATACACCAAAGTGCTTCCCAGGATCATTGCAAATCAAAAAGATGACACCATATCAACATGGGGAAATATCAAGCCAAATGATCAAAAGGTACATTTTAAGGAGCATCATAAATGAGAATCAAAGGGTGAAAGCAGAGATTTCGGAAGAGAATTCCAGAGCCTGAGGCCTAAGCAGCTGAATGCATAAGCAAATCAAATCTAAATCCATAAAATCATAGAAGCAAACAGTGCAGAGGTGCCCTTCAGCCCGTCGAGTCTGTACTGACATGAAACTACAAACGGTCCCCAACTTATGAATGTCTGACTCATACCTATGAACAGATCCCATGAGGACTCTGGTCTATACTCGATAAAGTTAAAAAGATGAGGGGGGGATCTGATTGAAACTTACAGAATACTGAATGGCCTGGACAGAGTGGATGTTGGGAAAATGTTTCCATTGGCAAAAGAAACGAGGACCCGAGGGTGCGGCCTTAAAGTGAAGCAAAGACCCTTTAGAATGGGGATAAGGAGAAACTTCTTCAGCCAGAGAGTAGTGACTCCATGGAATTCATTGCCATAGATGGCGAGACTATGGGTCTGAGGGGGGGCCCCTGGTTTGTGAATTTTGGGTAATCCGTAGAAGCGTTATGTGTTGGATACAACTGGTTTCATTTTTGGAAATTGGTCAGATTTAGTTCTCACTTAGTAGAAGACTAAGAGGCAGTTCTTAGCAGAGGTAGTAATGCAGAGACTTGAACAAACAGCTCCACGAACCATCCAACCCAAACTTTGGATCCATTACATGGATGACACCTTCGTCATCACTAAATGAAACAAATTAGAGGAAAACTTCAAGACCATCAATAATACCCCTACTGGCATAAAATTCACTATAGATGAGGAAAACAACAACAAACTGCCATTCCTAGATATAGCAGTACAGCGAACAGCCAATGGGGAACTTCAAGCCAGCATCTTCAGGTAAACAACACATAGTGACCAAATACTGAACTACAGAAACAATCATCCCAACACCCACAAATTAAGCTGCATTAGAACATGATTTCAACGAGCCACCACACACTGCAGCTCAGAGGAACTACCCAGAGCAGAGGAAAATCACCTCTGCAGTGAATTCAAAAAGAACGGGTACTCAACGAACACAGTCCACTGATTGCTCAGTAACAACCCAAACAAGCAAACTAAAAACATCCAGAAACCCTAGCCACTCTCCCCTACATCAAAGACATCTTAGAAATGAATGCCAGACTACTCAGACCCCTTAGCATCATGGTAGCCCACAAACCCATCGACACACACAAAAACAACAGCTCATGAACTTGAAAGACCTTATACAAACAACAAGCAAAACTGATGTAATTTACAAAATACCTTGCAAGAACTGTAACAAACATTACATTGGACAACAGGCAGAAAACTAGCCACCAGGATACATGAACATCAACTAGCCACAAAACGACATGACCAACTCTCACTAGTATCCTTATATACTGATAAGGAAGGACACCATTTTGACTGGGACAATACATCCATCCTAGGACAAGCCAAACAGAGACACTCACGAGAATTCCTAGAAGCATGGCATTCCAACTGGAACTCTATCAACCAATATATTGACTTGGATCCCATTTACCACCCCCGAGAAAAAGAACAGGAAATGATGTCACCACAGGAAATTACTTCACCGACCCCATGATACCTAAACACATAAGTAGAAAGCAGGCCATACTGCCAGTGCTTCATCCGGAGGCTCATGATGTTGTTATCTGGTATGGTGACAAAACGTCTGAAAATGAACCTTCCAGCTCAGTGAGCAAACCTACATCCAAAGTTCTTGATTGTCATGGGGACCAAAGGTTATGGGGAGAAAATGAGAAAATTGGGTTGAAAACCTAACAACCATGATTGAATGGCAAAGCAGATTCACTGGGCTGAATGGCCTAATTTCTGCTCCTATGTCTTATGATCTTATGGTTCATATTAATTTTAGAGATCTAACATGTAATGTTCGTCTGTACTTATTTTATATTATATTCCATTGTGTTCTGGCTTGTGCACAAATCGTCTTACAAATGTACTCTGGAGCAGAACCAATTTTTAACCCAGAGACTGCTAATACTCAAAATCTACACAAGCCCCATTTTCCACCATAGCCTTTGACTTTGTGACATTCACTGAGCCCTCAATTTACTTCTACGTTCATATTATTCTTTTCCTTTTGATAACGAGTTTTTGCAAAGAATTTAAACATTTATTCTATGTAGCTTTTTGTCAGCAATCAAATATTACCTGTTAAATGTGCAATCTAAAAGATTCAGCTACAAGGTGAACCTGACACATTGCAATCCTAAAATGTCACACCAAAATTATTTTCAGATTTCAAAAAAAAATCAGATCTAAGTGTATCTGTAATCTCATGCAAGTAATATCATAAGATTTAAAGATCAAAAAATTATTATTAATACATTCAAATATATTCATGAATTTTTGCAGTAGACAGGCAATTCATGAATAGCACAAACATTTTTAGACAATGAATTATTTTGGGTTTATTGTGCTTTGTAAGCTTGATTGCATTATTATATTGCTAAAATCATTGCATCTCACAGGAAGAACTTTGCAGTATGTCTTGCTTGTTTATCCAAAAAAACCACAAAAATGCAAATAAGTACAAACAGTGCTTGCAGTGACATTTTTATATACCTTTGTTGCAACATGTTATTTTCTTTTCTGCTATTGATGGATAGATGTGTAGATCCAAATATGAAAGTTTAATCGAAGTTCAACTGACTTATCATTGGCTATGCTAAATTGAATTCATAGCTCTTTTGAGTTTGACAGAATAATTGGAAGCATGGCTATTTCCCCTCTTTCTTCGTGCAGTCTTGTCATGTTTTCCAAGGGCACCTCATGAAAGAAAAGCTGACAATGGGCATCACAGGTGTCGATTGAAAGTACTGATAAATTGTACCCCGTTCACTGAAGAGTTGCACACTTATTTCTAACTGAGAGCCAAGTGAATAGCCATGATTGGCAACATGGATTGCATCATAGTAGGTAAGAGTAGCAGGGAAAACAAGGTCAATCGAAAAGGAGTCATTCAAATTTTAAATTTCATTGAGCAAACAAAGGTTTTTACACTTGAGAAAATGCAAATCAACATGAATACAGCAAGGGAAAAAAAAGTGCTGGAATGTACAGCCTGTCCATCTAAACCTGAAAGATAATGTTTCGTATGTAAGCCCTTCTCAAGAGGTTTGATGGGGTTTCATGTGAATGAATTCACAATCACCTTTATTCCTTTCAGATGTTGTGTTTTGTTTTAGGAGCTTTCAGTTTTCTTATAGAGCTCCACTTTCATTTCCATCTCTACAGGTGTAGGAATGTTGGTTAGCAGGAGCATACAATCTGTGAGATTCTCTTGCAACTGTGACAGGCATGAGTTCCAATTGCACTAACACATTTAAAAAAGACTTCTAAAGATATTTCCATGACACTTAACTGTGAGCTAATTGTTTATTTGGTGCATTCTGCTGTACTTGATCCAAACTGCAATTCACAACTAAGGAAACTGTTTCATATTAGAAATTCTTACAAACGTTTTTCAGTATAAGAATTGTTGTACTTTGCACTTAGACTATCCCATCCAGAACTGGAATGTTCTCCAGCATTAATAGAAGACATGTAATATATTGGGAAATATTCTTCTTTTTCTAGAGAGCCAGGTATAAACATTACCAAAACACCAATTTAAAGCAATTCTCTGAAATGGTATCTGTATATAGTAACAAGATCTGGTTTATTCTCATGACAGGCAACAACTGGTCAATTCCAATTTTAAAATGAAACACAAAGTAATATTTTTAATTTACATAACATTGCAACTAGTTGGAACCAGAACAATATATCAAATTACTTTTCAGTGTAAAAATGTAAATTGTTTTCTCTCTTCCATTAAAAGTGGCAATTCATCCTGAAAATTTGCTTTCAGATATTCAAGAACCTCACCCATTAGGCCTATTTTCATAATTAATCAGTGAGTTGCTGTTTTCAAACTGTTCAATTGCTAGGATCACTTGTTTGAAATATTATTGCTGACTTATTAATTTATCTTCTTCCAAAGCCAGGCTTCGTGAGATTACCCAAAGTCATGCACTGTGGCAGGAAGAATACAGGAGCTGAATATTATTCAAACAGGGAAAGACTGAAGAAATCTGCATCACAGAAGAATTCATGGATCCTCATATATAGATCAACCATGATTTCATTAAATGGTGGGGCAGACTCAGCAGTGTCCTATGTCTTCTGGTGGTATGGTATTCTGGACTGCAATGTAAACATATAGGAGACTATCCATTTCAGTCCTGAAAAGGGACAGAGCAGCAAACTTTGCAAATGATGAAAATGAGAAATAGTAGAGTTTATAAAAGGATAACAAACCAGGTCCATCGCTCTTCAGGATAATATGAGGACAGGAAATAATTAAAATACCAGTTGTAAAGGAGCTTTTATGTTGAGAAACCCAGAATAGAAGAATATAGAAGGAATGTTTCAGCATTTAAAATCTTGGTTAGACCTCACCTGGAATACTGTGGATAATTCTGGCAAAACAGCTGTGGAAAGACTAGACATAGTTTTACCAAAATGAAACCTACAGACAACCAGTAAGAATTAGAACAGGATCGGCCACTCAGCTCATCAAGCCAACTTTGCCATTCAGTAAGACCGTGTTTGATCTGACTATTCAACATTCCTGCCTTACTCCAATAACCTTTCATTGGATGTACATTTCCACCTCCCCCTCCTTTGTCTGCCTTCCATAAGGACGATTCCCTCTGGGACACCCTGGTCCACTCTTCCTTCACTCCCGTCATACCCCTACAGCTCCACAGCACTTTGCCCCTGCACCTGCCAATCACATCCTCACTCCTCATTATGTAAGGGCCCTAACATACCTTCCAGGTGAAGCAGCACTTTACTTGCACTTCTCATAATCCAGTCTACTGTAATCGCTGTTCACAATGTGGTCACCTCCACAGTGGGAAAATGAAGCGTAGACTGGGTGACTGCTTCACAGAACACCTATGTTCTGTCTGCAAAAACACTCCCTGAGCTTCAAGTTACCTGCCACTTTAGCACACCACCTTATGGCCGATGTCTCTGTCTCAGGTTTGCTGCAGTGCTCCAGCAAAGCTCAACAAACTGGAAGGACAACACCTAATTTTCCGCTTGGGGATCCTACAACTCTATGGATTCAACATGGAGTTCAATAATTTTAGGGTCTGACCTCCCCCATGTCCTAGCCACCAACTATACACCTCAGAGGGCTCACCTAGTCTGTCAGTACACTCTATCTATTCTTAGCTATTAATAAGTATTCACTTTCCCAGCCAGATTGTTACTGAATTCTTTATCTGTCCAGCTGTTCCTCTCCCTCTTTGGGCTCTATCCTGACAAATTGTTTACTCGTTACCCCCTCCCCACCCTATTTTCTGCATATAAACTGTCATTTTCCTAACTACCATCAGTTCTGAAGAAAGGTCACCAGATTTGAAATGTTAATTTTGATTTCTCTTCACAACTGCTGCCAGATCTGCTGAGCTTTTCCAGTTTTTGTTTGCAACACCTGCAGTTCTTTCATTTTCTAACTTTTCATCCTTTTGCATATCAAGTAACTGGCTACCTCTGCCTAGAAAATATTCAAAGTGTCTGCTTCCACTGTCTATTGAAGAGGAGAGTTCCAAAGATGCTTGGCTTTCTGTGAGAAAGTCTTACTTTCTGCCCTAAATGGGTGACTCGTTCTGTTAATAGTGACCAATAGTTCAAGTATCTCTGACACGAAGAAACATTCTTCCACATCCATCTTCCCAAAAACCCTAAGAACCTCATAGTCTGAATGGTACCATTTTTTCACAAAATATCACTTTTGATGAAGTCCGTTTCAGACATCCACAGTGACCCAGGCTGACTTTTCTCAGGCAAAACTCCACTTTTCAGCTCATTAGTAATGCAACCAGCCCTCCTGGTCAGTAATTTGTGCAATCAGACAGCAGTAGTGGCGGATATGCTTGCTGCTGCCAGGAATTTACGATGTTCACACCATGTTCACCCCAGCATTCCATCTACAGCCAGGAACAGACCCTTACACTTTTGAAACCAAGCATTTCATTTCTTTGATAGGGACTTCGAAGTCCACATGGACAGGATAGTTGGCAGAAAAGGAGTGTCCTTTCCCATGTCACTAAATGTGGCCAGATTGATCAGATCACCACCTGGATTAGTGCTGACTCCAGGGTGAACAGAAAGGCTCAGCAATGCTGAAAAAGGTGGATGACATTCTGCATTCTACAGTAGTAAGTACTCTCACTTTCTGTTATCTCACACTCACTAGACTATTGGTCACTCAAACTCTGACACTACGCAAACCTGTCACTAAGGCTCATGGACTGCATCTCTGTCTATGGCTCTCACAACCTTATTCTCCCAAACGACTAATCCTTCTTGCTCTCTGTGCTTCATATTCATTCATTCTTTGGGAATATTTCACCACCTCTTCTGTCCCTGCACATCACTAACTCCTCTCCCATCAACTTCTATCGTGGAGAATTTCTCCCTCTGTCTCATTGCAGGGACTTGACTATGGTCAAGTCCTATAGTGAGGCGGACGGGGTGCAGTCAGTGGAAGTGGGTTGAGGGCAGGGAGCAGACATCATGTTCTTTGCCCCACATGAGAAAAGGTTGTTGGGGTTGGCCTGAGAGGTGGGTGATCGTTCACTTGTGTTAGGCCGGAATCTCGGGATTCCGGTCTTCGCGAGTTCTTTGGAAGGAGAGACCGCACCAGCTTCTTTAGTTAGGAGCAGAGCACCGTTTATTTTACAGAATCACGACTGGCAAACTATACAACGAATTCTACAGCATGCAATTCGTTGGAGAAGGCGTTCTGTCTTCCCCTTCGGACCTGGCTCAATTATACTTCGCGCCGCCAGGAGTTCCCGGTCAGTTCTCCCTCATTCGTCCCCCTCTCACACCTGAGAGCGAGGGGGTCTGCGCCTCCATTGGCCGTATCGAGGTGCCTGTCCAGCTCCTGCTGTGCCGGACAATGGTACAGCCATCCTGGGGTCGGCAGTTCCGACCCTGTAATCAATGGTCCATTGTTCCGAGTATCGATCTCATTACTATGCGTCTGACAGAGTCAATGGTCTTCCGCAAGCGAATTAACAAACATTATCATTTATCATGGGTTTCGATGAGAATCTATTCTGATAAGTACATTAACAGATGCTTTAGTAATCATGTACTCCGACAGCGCAATTCACACCGTTCGACAGTTACCGGTTCCTTTATTAGTCATGAGTTCTCAATGGGGCAGTCTGATACTGGCTGACATGATCTAATCAATGAGGAATGTTACCTCAGACAGGTAGCCCTGCAGTTGCCAGGTTCTCCCCCATGGCTGCGATTAACTGTTTAGGGACTGGAGCTGGTAATGTCTGGTGTAGCAATAGTGCTACCCTCCCTAGCCCCACTCTTAGGCAATCTAGTGGTTATTCTCCCCAACATTCCCTCCCTTGGCCTCTTGTAGAGGCCACACACCCCCCATCGCGACGCCCGCGTAACAAGGCACATACAGCGAATTTAAACAAAAGCATGGAAGTCTAAACTAAGGTGTTGCTCCGGGAGGGTTCTTCTGCAGAGAGAACAAAAGGACAAAGTAATCAGTTATGGTAAAACGACAGAGAGAGGTTGGGAAAATGGTGAAGGTATGAAGGTATCACGGATTAGTATAATAATGGGTGGAAGAGTTCTAGAGGGGAGAAAGAAGAGCAATAAACTGGCTGGGGGCTTTGGTCTGCAGTCCATGGAGCACCCAAGTGTAGATTTGTGAGGGAAACGAAATTGGACACTAGCGGCGGTCTTGTTCTCGGAGTAATCAAAATGTAGCGAACAGGTGTACAGTGGCCCGGGAATGGTGCCGCAGAGAATATGTCATAGAACCATCATGAGTCGCCGACATCGATGCGAGCGTTGAGTACGACTCGAACGTAGGGCCCCACGGATTGACTGTGCCTGCTTTAGGTAGCCTTTCATCCGAGGAGGCCCACCCGTCGTTGGCTAACCAGTCATCAATCCTTACAGTGAAGGGTGGTGGCCAGTGGCTGTTCCTTGTGGTTGTTAGGCGAGTCCGTTGATAGAGGCCGTGCGCTATGATGGTTAGGCGAGTCGCCGGGGCACACAGTGTTCCCTGATGCTGGCATGTAGCGGACAGTGCTAGTGTGCATGTTGCCAATGATGGAAGGGGTACCTGGACAGCAGACCGACCCACCCCAGGGTTAGTACGGGGTAGGAGGAGTAGGAGTAGGCACATACAGATGGAACCCTGCTATTCTGATCAGAACAGAGGGTGGCACGGTGGCACAGTGGTTAGCACTGCTGCCTCACAGCGCCTGTAGACCCGGGTTCAATTCCCGACTCAGGCGACTGACTGTGTGGAGTTTGCACGTTCTCCCCGTGTCTGCGTGGGTTTCCTCCGGGTGCTCCAGTTTCCTCCCACAGTCACAAAGATGTGCGGGTCAGGTGAATTGGCCAAGCTAAATTGCCCATAGTGTTAGGTAAGGGGTAAATGTAGGGGTATGGGTGGGTTGCGCTCCGGCGGGTCGGTGTGGACTTGTTGGGCCGAAGGGCCTGTTTCCACACTGTAAGTCTAATCAAAAAAAAAAGCATGAAAGATAGTCGCAACTGTGTGTGCTGTAGTCAAAACAAGAGCACCGAGGTAGTACAACAATCGTCCCCGCTTGGCGTTAGAGAGAGCGACCGACCGGCAGAGGTTAGCAGGATGCGGAAAAGTGTCGAAAAGGCCAAGGTTAAGCCGGGCCGAGGAGTGTACACAGAAGCAACCGTGAGGTCGTTAAGTAGTTTTCTTACCCCACCCCCCTCTTCCCCTCTCTCCCCCCCCCCCCCAGCGGCGTAAACGGTGGGCGTAGGAAGGGTCAGTGGGGTGTGGCTGCAGGGCAATGCGGTGGCTACTACGATCGGGGCACCGCCAGATGCCAGACTCACACCAGGGGGTAGAATGGGGAACATGCAGGGTCACAGTGGAAAATCGTAGACTGTATTGTGCGGCGTCTGCGGTGGTGCGGCCAGTGGTGTACGGGGATCTAGGGGAACGTGGTCCTGGGGGGACGTAGCGGGCAGCCGGTGTAGCACCACCGCCTGGTAGGCAGGTGTGGGAGTGCTCGTTCCCGAGAGGGTGCGATCAATAGTGCGTGACACAAGCGCCTTGAGACACGGAATGCAGCAACAGGCACAAGTGACTACAATGGCTACAGGGATGCACAACGCCATGGTCACTTGCCCTAGGAGGGAGCCCCATCTGCCGAACGTGGCGTTAAGCCAGTTGAGAACTGGATTTGAGACTCCCGATTGATGCTTCAATTGTGCAGCTAGGGCCCGGAGTTTGATGAGGGTGGTAGTGAGTTTGCCATCTGGGCCTGTGTTGTTAGCTATAGCTGTGCAGCATGTGGCCCCAAAGAGAGCACAAACACCTCCCTTTTCGGCAAGCAACATGTCTAAAGCCATTCTGTTTTGCAAGGTCATGAGGGAAGACTGTGCAAGCTGTTCATGGATGGCATCGACTGCCTCCCGGGTCAGATTTGTGAGCCTCTGCATATTATAGTGGAGGAGGTTGATTCTGTTAACGTTCTTATTAACCGTGATTGGAAAGATGGCAGAGAAGAGGGGAAAACTTTCGAATCCCGCAGCAATCTCATTCACCAATTTGAATTCATCGGGGATGTTTCTTGCCTGACCAATGGCATCAATCCAGACCCCGTCAGAATTTGTCAGATCCAACAGTGGGTCTGTCGCGCGTTTGTGCCGCACTGGAGAGGCGGGCTGTGGCGGAGGGTCAAGGAAGGTATAGTCCCCCGGGGCCCGTGGGGAGATGAAGAGTGGAATATTAAGGGTTATCAGAACACAGCGCCCTTCCCAATTTAGGGGCAACTAATTGTACAGAATCTTCCCTCCGCAGTACCACCACAAATCTGCGCGGCTCACCGTCAATGCTGCCGCTTGGTTCCCTGTGAGTACCCAGGTTCTGCTACAGGCGGCACGGTCAACTGTGCCGACTGGGTATCCCTGGGCGAGCAGTCGGGGGTTGATGAAGCAAATGTAGTTCAGTAGGGGATGTAGAACAAAGTTAGGAGGGGTAACATTCGCCGGTGCCATTGGGAAGTACTGTTCCCACGTCCTGCACTCTGGCGCAGGTATTGTGTTTGACATGAGGTCGAGCGCGCAGCCGATGTGGCCGTCCTCAAATGGGGTCCTACTCATTATCAATCCGGGCCTCCCCCCCGCGCATACCCAGCAGTGGTCGTGGCCTGCCTGCTGCGAAAACTGGATGACCCGGTCTAGCCAGGTGTTTGTCTCTATGTATCCCGTGGCGAGAGCAATTTGCTGCCGGGGATCAATCAGCTTATTGAGGGTACGTGAATCAAACCCCGCAACCGCGCCTGGTACAGGCTGTGGGGGATGGGCGTCCCGATGGAAGGACGGTAGAATGTGGTTCTGTGAGGTGTCAGGCGTCACGAAATTTATCCTGAGCACCCCCTCCAGATCTGTGCCTGTAATCGCAACCCCGAGTGCCAGATAGAGGACCGTAGTATGGCCGGCAGGCAGTCGGTCGGGAAGGTGCCCCTGTGCCCAACAGGTGTCGGCTGACCAACCTGCCATGATCATAGGATTATAGAGACCAGGCTTGATCCGGAGGAGTAAAGGGTTCTTACGGGCCTGTGGGACAGAGACTTGCTCCCTCCGCAGGGAGAGTTTTTTACTGAAGTCCAGGTATTCTGGGCGTTTGGGGGCGGTGGTATGAGACCGGCCCCACCAAACATCATCCCAGGAGGCACACATGCGGCGTGTATGGATATCTTTAGGGTATCCGTAGCACTTGTGCAAGATGCGGGGAGAGCATGAGCAGGGGCACATGTAGACACTGTAAGCGGCCCATCCCGTTTCTGAGTCAGTCCCCCCACAGTTTATTACGTCGCAAAGATCGAATTGGAAGGTCATATCCCGCATGGGGTCTGTGTCAATGACCACAGTTGCCCCACATGGATCCCTTGGACCCTGCACAGACAGTCTTACCACCATGCAGAAACCCAGGCACCTTAGGAGTGTGTTATTCCCCGTCATTGTCATGCTCCTTGTCGGGCGCGACCTCTACAATCGGAGTCAGCGTAGCGTTAGGTTTGTCAGACCTGGAGCAATGAGAGAAATGGTGCCAGTTATTGTCCCCCTCCCGTCTCACCCTGAGGGCGTTGGCGGCGATCCCCATGACCGGATAGGGGCCATGCCAGCGCTTCTCGTCCCAGGTAGTACGACCCATCTGTCGGAGGTAAACCGTGTCTCCTTCCTTAAGGGGTTGGGGGCCCTCGGGGGTGTGCTGTCGGGCGGCCTCAATCTGCTTGGATATTAACCGGACCATTTCACCCAAGACCTGCATGTATTGGGTCATGTCCTGATTCATAGCATTCCAATTTGTCTCCCAATGTGGCGATGACCGGGGGCCGGGCATAGAACGGCCCGTTAGGATTTTGTGGGGGGATAGGAAAGTGTCACCACTCCTCTCCTGTCTCATAGAGAGCAATGCTAAGGGGAGTGCCTGCACCCATGTCAGAGCCGTACCAGCCATGACCTTGGCGATTTTCTCTTTAAGAGTGCGATTGGCCCTCTCCACCAACCCTTGGCTTTCAGGGTGGTAGACACTACCATAGCGGTGGACTATCCCCAGAGTGAACTCCACCCGAGAAAGATGTTCGTTTTTGAAGTGCGTGCCATTGTCCGTGCAAATCCTGAGGGGTACACCGTAACGAGGGATTAGGTCCCTTGTGAGCCATTTTACGACCACGTCAGCGTCTTCCCTCTTGGTAGGGGTCGCCTCTATCCACCGGGAGAACCTGTCCACAACCACTAGCATGTACCTATATTTGTCTGGTGTTCTCCATTTGACCCCCATGTCAGTAAAGTCCATGCAGATCTCCTGCCATGGCCCTGTCGGGGTCGGGTATTTTAGCATCGGGTGGGGGAGAACTTTCCTGGTGTTGTACTCGTTGCACACCCTGCATTCAGCTCTTAGATTCTCTATGTGCTCCCGGAGTCGGGGTGCCCACCAGTGTCTTTGGATGGTCTTAACGACTTGGGCCACCCCCACGTGTGTTGGTCCATGTGTCTCTGCGAAAAGGACAGGCAGGAGCGCCCGTGGGGCCACTACCTCTCCCCTCGGGGATCGCCAAAGGGGCCGTTTAGACCCGTCTATCTCTAAATACTGTCGGACTGCGCCTTGTTCTCCCATTCCCTAACCTCGGCGCTGGTCGCCCGCTCCTGCATTTCACAGAGGTGTCTCAGGGCATCGACCCTAGCCACCTCCCTGGGGGAGTCACTGGACCGCTCAGCCGTGTCCGGTTGCGGTTGCGTGTTTCGTCCTGACCTGAGGGTGACCATCTGCACTGCGAGCTTGGCTGCCCTATCAGCTGCATTGTTCCCCAGCGCCTCCCTGGTATGTAAGGTAGAGTGTCCCTGCACTTTCACTACTGCTACCTCCGCTGGGCGATGGACCGCGCGGAGTAATCTCCGCAGACTCTGGTCATGCTTTACTGGCCGGCCAGTGGTTGTTTTAAAATCGCGCCTGATCCACGCTGTGCCCTCTATGTGGACCGCAGCTCATGCATAGTTGGAATCGGTGTAGATGTTAACGTGGTGTCCCTCACTAAGTACTAATGCTCTAGTTAGGGCTGTGATCTCCGCTAACTGTGCAGACGCAGGCTGTGGGATTTCCCCAGATTCTACAGTGTTGTAGGCACCCCCTGTGTCCCTGACCACGGCAAATGAAGCTCGTACGCCATCTGTTTCCCGACGGCTACTGCCATCGGTGTAGAGGTCCCAATCTGCGTCGGCTAGGGGCTCTGTGTGTAAGCCGGTGCGTATCCTTCGCTCCTCGGCTACTCTGGCTACACAGTCGTGAGGTACCAAGGACCCCCCATTCACTCCCATCATCATGTTTCTAGTACTGCCCTTTCCGGGTTTAAAGATAATGTGGGGTGCTAAGAGGGCATCCTCAATCTTGGCCTGCCGGCCAGCCGAGAAGCTGAACGAGTTGGAGGCTAGGAAAGCACCTATGCTGTGGTCAGTGTTAATGATCAATGGATGGCAGAGTACCAAGTGGGCGGTATTGGTAACTGCTTTCGTTACGGCTGCCACAAACCTGGTGCAGCCTGGCTGTCCTTGTTCAATTGGCTCCAACCTGCAGCTGTAATACCCTAACACCCTTCTACAGCCCCAGTCCTTTTGGTATAGGACAGCATTCACTATCCCCATGGTCTCAGCGATATCTAAGTGGAAATCTTTTTGATAGTCGGGGTGCGCTAGAGTGGCCGCAGCTGCCAACGCTTGCTTCACTTCTCTGAATGATTGCTCCCTCTCCCTATTCCAGCGTAATTGACTTTTGAGCCTTTTAGCTCCAACCTCTGTTATCATTTCCCTGAGTAGAGAAGTTATAGTTACGAAATCTGGGATGTAAGTCCGGGAGTAGCCACAAAGGCCCAGGAAGGCCATCATGTCCTGTACAGTGGTAGGGGTGCCATAGGAGAGGATCGCCTCCCTGTGCGCCGTTGAAAGGGTGGTGCCCCCTTTCCCTATTAACCGCCCCATGAAGGGTACTGACCTACGGGCTATTTGGCATTTGTCACGTTTGACTTTAAAACCCGCCACAACGAGGGTATCCAGCAAGGTGCGGACTGCATCTAGATTTTGGGTGTCTGTCTCGCTGGCTACTAGCAAGTCATCGACGTACTGGATAATGGTGGTGCAGTTAGGAAGCGACATTTGTTGAAGTATGGGGGTTAGGGCTGCACTGAACAGGCCCAGGGAGTCTTTGTAGCCTTGAGGGAGGCGATTGTATGTATATCGCTCCCCGTCGAAGGTGAAGGCAAACCACTCCTGACAGTCTGGGTGGAGCGGGAGGCAAAAGAAAACGTTGGCCAGGTCTATAACTGAGAAAAAACGGTAGGCGGGTGTGAGCGTCTGTAGCGCAACATAGGGGTCTGGGACTTTTAAGTTCAGAGTTTCAGCGGCCTTGTTTATTTTGCGGAGGTCATGGACCATACGCCAGCCTTTGCCTATTCCCTTAGAGATGGGGAGGATTGGGGTGTTCCAGCCTCCCCCCTTGATCTTCCTGAGAACCCCCACCTCTAGCAGCCCCTTGATTGTTGGGTGAATCCCTTCTCTCTGTTCAGCGGTGAGGGGGTATTGTGTTATCCAAATGCAGTGTTGCACAAATGGCTTTAGTTGTAGATGAACTGCCCCTTTCAACCGACCAGTGTCCTGTGGGTGTACTGTCCAGAGGGCGGGGTCCGTATCCTGCAGCAGTTGTGCCGCTTTCCAGTGGTCGGTGTTGTCTAACAGGAGGGACCTGTCTACAGCGATCTTCTCATAAATGCCTTCCTCTGACATATCAACAGGTCGTCTCTGAAAGCGTCCGTCAAGGGACACTTCATCGGGGCCTTCCCCTATCTTTTGGTACTCACACTGTAGTGAGGCAAGGACCATAGGTCCCAGGTTGCGGGCCTCGGACGTGGGTGCTACTGCGAGTGTGATATGCGGGGCGGCCCGCTCTCCTAGCTGATACCATTCCGCCTGGTCCGGATGCAAACGGACCGCAGCTGCAATCCCCTCCTTGCCGGCAATGAGATGTGTGATGTTAACTATGTCCCTTCTATCCTTCAGGTGGGCATTGAAACGATCGTCATACTCAAGGTCATAATGGGTGACATAATTGAATGTAACGTGGTATGGGTCTTTGGGGGGGTGGTAAGCCTGGGAGGCTGGGATGGACGGGAGCCAGTCCTCAAATTCTGCAATTATGCCTTTGCCCTGCGAAGCGTAGAGCAGGCGAATCCAATATATGTCTACTGATGTGGAATGCGAGTCCTCTGATGTGGGGTGAGCAAAAATTGTCCCACTCTCCCCAGATCCGGGGAGTGGTCCCCAGGCCAGAGGAGTCGCAACCCCTCGGTTGAACAGTGGATGTAGACTCCTAATTTAGTGAGAGCATCTCGCGCCAGCAGGTTCACTGGGCATTTTGGGGCAAGGAGTAGGGGCAGGGTGATCTTCTGTCCCCCTATGGTTATTGTGGCTGGCACCGTATAAGGCTGTCGCTCAATCGTCCCCGAGAATCCCACAGTCTCCTGCACCCTGCCTGACAGGGTCAGGCCCTTCGGCAATTTATTAATCGTGGACGCAGATGCCCCTGTGTCAATTAGAAATTGGAAGGTCTCCCTACACACCAGTACTCAAATCATAGGGGGCATATTGGGAGGTGTTGGTTCAGAGGCCAGGGGACTGCAAGATTCTCGTGGGCACCGTCAGTAGTCTTCCCCGTACCACTGGGTGTAGCCGTACCCCCTGTCGTGTCTTGCCAATGCGCCCTGTGCTACCCCTTGCATCCTTCTGTCTCCGGTCTGAACCCAGCCCCCCCTTCTACCTGTGTCCCTGAGTCCGTCATTACGGTCACGTCTGTCTCTTTCTCCAGAGGGACGTGCCGGGTATCGGGTCATACTGTGGTTTCCCCCGTGCGTTCGACACTCTCGGGCAAAATGTCCAGGTTTGTTACAGGACCAGCACCTCACCCTATGATCGCAGTCATTGGAGTGATGGTCAGTTTCTTTACATATCCAGCAACGATCAGGCTGCTGGCCCCCCGGGATCTCCTAAGTGCACCTGGAGGTGGCTGCGCTTGCCTATCGTGGGGTAACAAATCGTAGGCCCCTAAATCTGCCTTGTCAGGGGTGGTATGGGGCAGGGCCCTTTGTGAACTAGGTCGCTGAGAGCTGTACATCTGGGTGGCGGGCGAGACGAGGTCTCGCGGCGCGGTCTTTGCCCCCACCTGCTCTAAAATCTTTCCAAACTGTTCTATGAGCTGTACTGTCGTCTTTGAGGCTTGCCCCTCGGCTTTCATTTTTTCAGACGTACGGTGTCTTGTCAGGAAATGATGGACTTGTTTCCTCCATAAGTCGTCTTTCATTGAGTCCACCCCTACCAGGTCTCGCAATTTGCTTTGCACTGGGGCAGGGAGTCCCTCGGTGACACCCTTCCGAAAGTGCGCTGTGGCCAACGGAGAGCTGTCTGGCCTTTCACCCGTCCCAGCCTCCCACAGGTCCCAGGCCCTTGTTAGGTATTCATGGAAGTCCTCATCGTCCTTTAGCCTGAGGGTGCCGAGCGCATCGAGGGAGAAAGTAGTGGAGAAGCTGTCCCGCAGGGACCGCCATATTATGTTTCGGAATAGGTCAAAAGAGGCAGTCTCGTCTGACCTAGAGCACCTGGCTAATCTCTCTGCCCTTATCAGCGCCTCCTCGGCACGGATGCGTACCATGATGGTTCTGAAATCGGCTAGAGCCAGTTTCTCGTGACAGGTTTCTCTTTCGAAAGTGGCTATCCAAGCAGACGCTCCGTTGGTAATCGGGGGAAGCCTTCTGACCAAGGCGTCTAGGTCTGTTCGTGACCAAGGGATGTACTTCTCTACCCCCACACTAGTGGCGAGGAGGGGCGCCTGGAGGAGTGGGGCAGTGTCAGCGATTGTTGGCAATGGGCTACAGTGTGCGCGTGGGAGTGAGGTGTAGGACCCTTCGTCAAAATCCCCCAGGATCTCACCTTCGTCTTCCGAGGAGGTAGTGTCGGGTGGGGAGGCGAGCTTACTTTCCCCCTTCACAAGTTTGCCCTGGAGGTGGGCTCCTGTGACAATTAAAGTGTCGCGTTCAGCAGTGATGGGGGGGTCCTCTCGTCGGTGTTTGTGGGCTCTATGGGACGGCATTTCGGGCCTGACGGAGTGATTTTTCATGATGGTCAGTTCGTCATGTCTTCCTAAAGAAGGAAATTGGGACGCCGGGGGGGCCGCCATGACTTGGGGCAGGAGTGTACCCATCCCCCTGGACTTTCACTGGCCGGACCTCCCACTTTTGTGGCACGGTGTCCGCCTGGCTAAGGTCACACAGGTCGGCACCTGGCTGTGCTACCCCTGGTCCGGCCGCAATCATTCTGGTGAGGGCGTTTAATTTCTGTCCATGGTTGTTGAGTGCGCTCTCTAGTCGTTCCGTCATGCGGTCGGCGGCCGGGTCCTCGTATGTGAAATTCCCTTCTAATACCTTAACGACAGGGGCTTGTAGAGTCAGCCCCCCGGGACATGGTGAAAATAGAGCCGCAGGTGCGGTGCCCACTGCAGGCAGGGTCATGGGGGGTACTTCGGGACCAGGTGTCCCTGTCTGTGGACTGGTGTAGGGGGGCGGCGGGCTCCCCTTGTGGCTGTCGTTTTGGATCGGCTCCGGAGTAGGGGGTGTATAGTGGGAAGAGGGGTAGAGGAGAGTCTGGTTGAGCACCCATTCGGGTTTGTATTCTGGGAGGGGATCCTGTTGACCTGTAACTGGTGTGTCAGCAGGTGGAGTTGGCACACGGGTTTGGAACCTTACTAAGAGCTCCCGTAGGTAAACGGTTTCGTCTTCTATTTTAGTGGATAGCTTGGACAGATTGAAAACCCCTTTCTTTGCCGCGTCCTTCCTTTCTTTTAAACAGGTCTGAATGTTGGTCCGGAATTTTTCGAAATCCCCGGCTGCAAAGTAGGATTGGTCATCCTGAGGGAACCAGTCCCTGCTCCGCCACAGCTTGAGACTGCTGTCCAGGTTGCGGAGTTTTCTCTGAGCCTCTTTGGCAGTGTTATTTTCCCTAAACTGAGCCCTAATCTCCTCTACAACCTTCCCAGTAAGTGGTGGTGCTTCTGGTGCCTTTGGGACTGGGGTGTACTCGGTGGTAGATGCGTCAGGCGGGATGGTGATGGTTGCAATTAGATTATGCAGGTCTCGGGTGGAGGTATCCGAGACGGCTGCGCCAGTGGGGGAGGCGAACTGGCCGTCTTGCCAGTGCGGGGTAAGGGTCACGAGCAGTTTGGTTTTCCACCCTAGGGAGTTGTCGGTGCTCGGGGGCGCCCAGCCAATAGGGGGTTTCCCTAGCGCAATTGTTTGACGGACCGAATATTGTGGTGACCCATGGAGACCGTTTAGTATTGTGACCATTAATGCGGTATTTGTGAAGGTCTCCTCTAGTCTTGTTGGTATAAGTTCCTTTTGACCTGGCGCTTGGTTGAGCACCTGGTGTAGGCTTACTTTCTGTACGGCTACACTGTCCAACAGTAATCAACCATGCAGAGTTACGTCTGTACCCACCCTGAGGTGCCACCAGGGCACTCCAGGACATGCCGTCCTGAGGTGAGTCAGTTTAGGTGGTCCAAAATTCAAGTCCCCCATGCCGGATCTCCCCTGGTGGGTGCCGCTGTAAAAAGAGAGCGTCTTTCAAAGCCTGACCTTCGCGTGGCAGACCTCTGCTCTTAACAACTGGTCTAAGGCAAACGTCTGTGCGGACAAACCCTGTCCAGGAGATGAGATCCGACCTCTGTCACCCCGGGGTTAGCAAGTGTGTATAGCAAGATTCGTCGGTCTTAAGTGCTTTGTAACGTGGATCCAAACAGTCAAGTACGGTCAGCGCAGCAATAGGTAATCTCAGGGACGCGCTCGGCTCCGAAAGCCACGCAAGTAAAAGGCAACTAGGCGCGCGCTCAGCTCCGAAAGCAACGCGAATCAAACTGGCAACAAGGGGCGCGCTCAGCTCCGAAAGCAACGCGAAATTAGACCGGTACTAGTTAAAAGGTTAGTGGCAGCTTACCAGTCAGGATTCTGCGATGCTGCTGCCAAACTGATCAGTTTTTTGGGTTGGTGAGGGTCAGAGAGCAGACAAGAGACTAACTAAAGAAATTTAACTACTGGAAGCCTTAGGTTTAACAGGCGCTTCCTAACCTTAGAAGGTTTCGGCCGAAAGTTGTCTGCCCCCTGATCCGCCAACATGGCCAATTTGCCGTGGTCTCCTTCCCTTCCCGCGTCAGACTCACCAGATGTTAGGCCGGAATCTCGGGATTCCGGTCTTCGCGAGTTCTTTGGAAGGAGAGACCGCACCAGCTTCTTTAGTTAGGAGCAGAGCACCGTTTATTTTACAGAATCACGACTGGCAAACTATACAACAAATTCTACAGCATGCAATTCGTTGGAGAAGGCGTTCTGTCTTCCCCTTCGGACCTGGCTCAATTATACTTCGCGCCACCAGGAGTTCCCGGTCAGTTCTCCCTCATTCGTCCCCCTCATTGGTTGGTACACCTGAGAGCGAGGGGGTCTGCACCTCCATTGGCCGTATCGAGGTGCCTGTCCAGCTCCTGCTGTGCCGGACAATGGTACAGCCATCCTGGGGTCGGCAGTTCCGACCCTGTAATCAATGGTCCATTGTTCCGAGTATCGATCTCATTACTATGCGTCTGACAGAGTCAATGGTCTTCCGCAAGCGAATTAACAAACATTATCATTTATCATGGGTTTCGATGAGAATCTATTCTGATAAGTACATTAACAGATGCTTTAGTAATCATGTACTCCGACAGCACGATTCACACCGTTCGACAGTTACCGGTTCCTTTATTAGTCATGAGTTCTCAATGGGGCAGTCTGATACTGGCTGACATGATCTAATCAGCGAGGAATGTTACTTCAGACAGGTAGCCCTGCAGTTACCAGGTTCTCCCCCATGGCTGCGATTAACTGTTTAGGGACTGGAGCTGGTAATGTCTGGTGTAACAATAGTGCTACCCTCCCTAGCCCCACTCTTAGGCAATCTAGTGGTTATTCTCCCCAACACTTGGAAGCATCTATGTTCAACTAATCAAGTGTGATTCATTGTGCTGTACTACTCTCATTCTAATACCAGTTATAATTCAGCCTTAGCTTAAATGAAGCCTAATTCCTTTTTCATACTGAATCCCCTTTCTTCAGTTAGCCAGGTAGTAATGTAATGCAGCGACCTTGATCATCAAGGAGGCCAGCATTGGAGGCAAGAAGGACAAATCTGCTCAAACATCAGAGGGTATACCCACAAAGCTTTCATTTTGAACATTACAGAGCATGTAATCAGGTTCTTTCAGTTAGTTGTGGAATGCTGTAGCAGTAAAGTGCTATGCTCTAATATCAGATATGATGAACAATGGCCAAGCCAGATGATATTTTAAGTGTGCTTCTACATTGCATGCATTGCATATTTGACATTACAGGGGGCCAATGGACACAATGTATGAGATAATCATAATTGCTTAAGGCCATTATTTTTAAAACTCATTAATTATGTCTATGGGCATCTCCCAATTATTAAGCGTAACACAGTGGTGAATGTTATTATGTTAGAAATAGTGTACAATGGATGAAGAAGCATTGTTTTCAGCCTATAACAGTAAAACTACAGGGTCAAGGAGGCATAGCACTAGACATTACATGTATGCTGCACACAACTCTCCAAAAATGGGTATCACATAGTAGAAAATATATATGTACTTCACAACCAACAACTTTTTACTCTTGAGCATGAATATGTAATTTTGATTTGAATTTTCTTCAAACAGCAAAAATGGTCAAATTAGTTAAAATCAAAAAAATACAGTTCAAGGAATAGCCAGGGAAGAAGCAGTCAAAGAAACTTTGGTTAATGGACAGCAATTCAAGGGTCAACCCAAGAAAAGGTTTCCTTGGGCTTCCTACTGGCAGAATCTTAAACAGAATCCATTGAGATTATCTCTGCTGGCATTGGAAATTTTGTTTAAGGCTTCAATAAGAGTTCATGGTCAATTCAGCTTCACTTCAGGAAGGTGCCCTGGACAGGATACATTGCATCCCTTTGGTGTTTTCCAGAAGTGGCCAATGCTGTGATAGTCTGGGTCCTCCAAGGATGTTAAAGATCTCATAACCCATTGTTAAAATTAAAACTTGGATTGGCAGAAATGTTTTCCACTGCTGTCAACACCGAGGAGAGTTCAAACTGAAAGGATCATCAAAGTTTGTGAGGAATCATAGATGATGTGGTAGCAAATAAACAGTATATCCCACTTGAACTCATTGATCAGTTCTTGGTTGACATTACTCAGATTTCAATGTCCCTCAGTGCATAGACAATGATGGTAGGCTTGAGTCTGCTATTAGAAGCCAAGAAGACCAAAGTTCAAGTTACACATTTTATTCTAGTGTTTTCCCGGAAAGAATCATCTGTACCAGTGACAAAGATCATGTGAAGCAGAAACAAATTCTCAAGTAGTATGACTGAGGAAGTGAACATATTGATTTCACAATAGTGCAAATGAAATCAGCTAACCTAATGAAGAAGAGTCTCTGCACTTCAACAGAACAGAATATGAATAAAAATGTGTTCTCACAGCTTAAGGATATTGTTACTTCATCTCCTTGGAAGCCACCATAGAGATGGGACAACCAATGTCCACATTTTCAGGACATAGTCAAATGGGATTGCCTGGTTCAGGGATCCATGATTCTGCCAAAAATGAAAGAAGAACCACTTGCTTCAGAGATCCATGACACTTAACTACCTGTTTCATCGGAAGCAGTCTGCTGCAAGAGAATCCAAAATTTAAAACATCCTCCAGTTTCAATGAACTCGTATATATCAAGAGGTCAAGACAGAATTGGAGTCTTCATCCTGGAGACCTCCAAATATTTCAAATCTGAAGAGAATGTTTTCGTGTGAACAGTGAAGCCTCTGGACTACCTGCATATGTTAGCCAGACCAGCCACAAAGAATTGAATGGTCAATGCCCATTCTTGTATTCCTACAGATGTTTAGTCAAGTAGCAGCATCAGTTTCAGGATGATGTGCTTGTCCAAGGTGTGACATGAGAAATAAACCAGCCTTGAGGGACCTGGCTCTGGATGGAAGTGGAGTGGACAACTTGCATTCCAATATGGGAAAGAATTCTGGATTTTGCGTTGGCATGTTACTGTCATAGCCAAACACAGACCTAGCCTTGTCCTGTGTGAGAACCTGAACTTGACAATTAGTGGCTGGGGTGTATTCACTGTTCAAATGAGAGCAGCTGGTTGACAATCAAAGTTAGATGACAATAGATGACCTTCTGGTACAGAGGGAGCTGCAATCTGTATTTGCAGTAAGAGAGAAAGGTTGCTTCTATCTTTGATACTGAAATAACTCCACGGAAACTGGTATCCCTTCACCAAGTCATGATCCTTTATTTGCACGTGAACAGTATGTGGACTCTGACCTGCTAGCTCAGAGCCAGCGCCTCAAGTGGTTAGAATCTCTGAATTTCCAGTTGATTTTTTTTTCAAAGGGCATTTCCTGGTTATATTTTTTTTGTAATCCTCTGTTTTTTTTTTCTTTTTTCTTTTATTATTAACCCCCACACTACCGCCTAACTGCGGTAGTGCTTATTATTTTTAACCCCAGCACCCATGGTGTGTGTGTGCGCAGGTGTGAGACACAGTGAGAGACAAGGTGTACAAATCTTTATTCAATTTCCACCACCAGGAAAAGTAGGAAAACACCCGAGTGGCCTGTGACAAGCAGTGCCCTTCACATCAAAGGGCAATGCTGTGTGAATAAACAGTGAAGGGGAGGGCAGGGACTAGATCAAAATAGAGTTGGAGGGGGAAATGATGCACTCCACTCCCTGCGGCGCCCACCTCTCCCTGAACAACTCCAGGGTGTTGGTGGACACCGCGTGCTCCTTCTCCAAGGACACCCGGGCCCTAACGTAATTTCCAGTTGATGTCTGTCAGCCACAGCTCCCTGATTGGCTTAGGTTAACAATCCCAATCAGGGAAGTCATACTGAACCTGATCAACCTGACCCTTGTTTCAATCACGACAGATGCCATTTCTGTAATATTTGAAACTTATAGATTGAGAAGCATCCACATCAGGGAAGTGTCCATCATGAGAGACTCTTGCCTGGAGCATTGGACCCTCAGTCTCCCCCTGAGAGGCTGTCTCCAAAGGGGTGAATGTCTACAAATGCTTCATGACAAAAAATTGGGTTGGTGCCAGCACAGGTTTCTGCACCCACCCATCTCTGAATTAGTCCCATATTGGGCCAAATATTCTGCCCTTGGATTTTCTGGACTAGGACTTTTATGCAGAATTGAAATGCTGAGCCTTTTTAGATTATTTAAAAAATGATAATTTGTACATCCCTCCACTGCATTTTATGCTTCCTTAGATAGCATTTAAAGAATTTACTTTCTTGTGTTGAATCGAGTCAGTGATACAGCACAACTCATTACTAATGCACATGCCAGATTGTAGACTGCATCCTGTTGATTTACCTTCAGTCAGTTCAATAGAGAATTCCTCAAAGACCCAACATGTCGATGAGTAATTTGTAAGTGTCATTTGTTTTGAAGCAGATTTTTTCCAACATATTTTCAAAATACAACTTACCATTCAGCATCTGTGCCCACTGTTGGTTTTATTTTGCATTAATTTGTCTTGATTTTCCCATCGGTTTCAACATTCTTAGTTATTAAAAATAAATATTATTCAATTTACAAGAAACTGCACATTTTTAAAGGTTTTAGTGGAAAATGGCATGACGTAACAGTCTTTTCTGATCATTACCAATAAGAACTTCAGAAATTTACAGGACTGCTGTGTTTAATTCTGTCAGCTGACCCATGACTAATTTGCCTTTATCTTTGTAAATGCACCTTGCAACCTTCTCTTGTAGCTTCTTTCAAAGCTCATCATGGTTTAATGCAATCCTGCAGCGTCACAATGTCAATTCCTGGATGGATATCAAAAAAAGCTTCAAAATCAAATTTTGATAAATTAGGAAGGCACAGAGGGTGGTACGTGTATGGAATGAGCTGCCAGATGATGTGGTGGAGGCTGGTACAGTTGCAACATTTAAGAAGCATTTGGGTGGGTACATGAATAGGAAGGGTTTGTAGGGATATGGGCCGGGTGCTGGCAGGTGGGACTAGATTGGGTTGGGATATCTGCTTGGCATGGCCGGGTTGGACTGAAGGGTCTGTTTCCATGCTGTACATCTCTATAACTCTATGACTCTATCTGCATTTTTTTTTTAACTTAGAAGAAACAACATCAGCAACTATATAATTCTGACTATAGGTCGAGTCATACAGCATGGAAACAGACCCTGCAGCCCAACTAGTCTATGCCAACTTAAATCCCAAACTAAACTAGTCCTGCCCATATGTCTCCAAACTTTTCATTTTCATATACTGATCCAAAAGTCTTTGTTTGTAATTGTACCTGCATTCACCAGTTCCTCTGAATGTTTATTCCACACACGAACCACTCTGTGTAAAATAATTGTTCCCATGTTTTTTTTAAACCTTTCTCCTCTCACTTTAAAAATCTGCCTCCTGGTCTTGAAATCCCCCACTCCAGAGAAAAGATACCTGCCTTTCATCTTATCTATATCTGTCATGATTTTATAGACCTCTGTAAAGTCACCCCTCAACATCCTTCGCTCCAGTGAAAAAAATCCTAGTCTGTCCAGCCTCTCCTAATAATTCATTCCCATCAACATCCTGGTAAATATCTTCTGAACCCTCTCCAGCTTAATAATATCTGTTTTATAGCAAGGCGACAAGAACTGGGTACAGTACTTCAGAAGAGGCCTCACCAACATCCTGCGCAACTTTAACATAATGTCCTAACACCGATACTCAAAAGTCTGAGCAATGCAGGCAAATATGCTCAACACCTTCTTAACCATCCTAGGGATGCAAATTTCAAAGAACTATGTACCTGAATGCCTGGGTCTCTCTCTTCTTTCACACTATCTAAGGCCCCAGCTTTAATTGTATAAGGCCTGAATTTGATTATTTTGTAATTACAAACAAAGGGACAAAACACTTGACTAGAGGATCACTCAATTTCAAATATTAACTCTGCTTTCTCTCTACAGATGCTGCCACACCTTCTGAGGCTCCAGCAATTTCTGTTTTTGTTAGATTTGCAGCATCAGCAGTTCTTCATTTTACTATGTTACAGCATTGGAACAGAAGCCAAGAAGCATTTATTCCAAGTTTTACTTTAGAGTATCTGTCCTTTTATTTGGGATTACAAAATACTTAAATTCAGAATTGTTTTCCCCTTACAACCTGACAATTTCTAAGTTTCAAAACAGTGTTCTCATGTTAAATGAATCTGAACATATGGAATGTATGCATGGTTTTAAAGACAATTATTTCTTAATTATGTTTTGATTCATTAAATCAGTACTATGTTTGCTTTACTAATATTGGTTTACTTTTGTAGTTCACAAGTAGACAATGCTATCCATTGCCATGAAACTAACCTGGACACAAAGGTTTTCAGTAAGAATCTGACTGTGGAAAAAATTCAAAGTTTTCATGTTAAATATTTCCATATAAGTACAGCAACTCTATTTTTCTATGTTGATGCATACCAAGAATCAAATGTACTTTTGTTTTACCCCTTTCACCCTTTTAATACAACTATACTCAATCACACTGATATAGGTCAATGATTTGCTTATCTACTCTTTGCATCAGACTTTTTATGTGGTGGTAATCACCTTGGGAAGAAAAATAGTGGGGTTTTTTTGGAAATAATGTGGAAACCAATTTATATAGATCCTTGTCTAGCTCCAGATAAGGGTTAGGGTTGGGATGTATATTGCCGGTCATGAGATTAATGTTTGAAAGGAAAAATAAAAATCAATTATAAATTATAAACTCCCAAGAATAAGAGTGAGGCATGGGATGCACAATTACCTCACAATCATTCAAAGTGATGTATATAAAACACAAACTTCAGGTCAGCTGCAAGTTATACACTTTTTCTCCTATAATGCATAGCTGTGTTCCTTTGAAACACCGCTTAATAGAAAGTCGCTCAATAGAAATAATGGGGCCTATGGGAAAAGTGGGGTTCGGGTAGACAAGGAAAAAGTAACATTCACAATCACTCAAAAATCACCCAAAGGCCTAACACAAAGTATAACACAGCCTGAATGAAGGTTTAAATAATGTTTATTAACAAAACAAAAGTAAACTTAACACACATTGAAAAAATCTTGTTAATGCAAAGACAGAGTCATCATCATCAGTATCTTCAGGTACAGTTGTGGTTGCAGAAGTAGCTGTCAGTGGTAGATTGTCTTCTGACTGCTTCTTGGAGTTTAGTTTAGATTGTGTGATATGCAGTACAAAAACAAATTAAAAAGGCAAATGATATGTACAACAGTGATGCAGCCCAAAAGGAATTATAGGAATTCTCCAGGAAATATACAAGAATATTCTCATCTCAGAGGGAGAGCAAGGAAGATTCATTAGTTTAATTTTTGAGATGAAGCTGCTCAATTTATCGTATTGTACTTGTCACATGATCTGACGACGGTTGACATCGGTGCATGAGCAGAATGAAACGTGTGAAACGATTGCGGCTGGAATCGCACTATTGCGAATAGAGGTAAATATTCTCGAAAATATCATTCCTTCATTCTTCAGCGAAATTATAGCTAAATCGCATTGCCAAAACGTGCTTTGTACAAGAACTACCTGTAACCGGACTGACATGCAACCAAGTATTGATTGTGCTGCTGTGAAGTGACATATCCAAATTTCTGTGAAGATAGTATCACTTAACGTAGCCTGAAATACTTAAAATCATATGGCATTTCTTTAAAATTATGTGTTTTTAAGTTGCAGCAAAGTCTTTACTGCTTGAAAGAGAATGAAAAATTAAGAGAAAGATTGAGATTTGGCAGAAACAGACCAGAGAACAAGCCTCCATATTTCCAAAGACAGTGCAGGAAATGGAAATTGGCGTGAAGTATTATATGTTTTGTCAAATAAAGTTAGTATAGAATGTTTGGTTTGTGGTTGCCTTTATATCAAGAAGATGAAGAAGAACACATTATGTTCATCCACAACAGAGTCATGGTAAGGAATGGTACTGCTAAATAATAGTGTCTAATGTATTCTTCATGGGAATCAGAGTTCAGTCACGCATCCTTGGTCACCCTGTCTGGAACAAGGCTGCAGCAGCTGGCTTCACTTCACTGTTATCTGTACTGTGGATACTTTGACCATTTATGAATTAAAAATGTTTTACTCAGTGATCTTGTCAGTGAGGCAGACAAAGAGACTCAGAATTTGGTTTGTGATTTGACTTAATTTTATGAACAAAGCAAACTTTATTATAAAGAAAACTATGCATGTATTTCCCAAATTCCCACAATATTTGCTCTCCAACTTGATCCATCTGAGAAAGGATATTGCCAACAGTGATCCACATGTTTGGACTGGACCTTCAGAATCTCCTTCCTCTCTGAAGTAGGGCTGGCTCTGTTCCATGAAGGTGGGTCTCACAGGTCAGGCTGGATCTTCTCCCGGATCTTCCTGCATTGCCACATGATCTTCTGCCATGAGTCTTAATGTGAGTCTTTGCTCAGGGTGTGGTTTTCTGGCATGTCTTTGATCCCCCTTGCCTCAAACATTCCAGAATGTTCTGTCTCCTTTGGCCAATGGGGTGATGATCCAGGATCAAATAAGCCAATGGGGTTATGCCAACACCCTTCCCTGTTACCAGGCCAGGGAGATGTTAAGTGCGGAACCTCAAACGTTGGCTGGAAGTCAAGAATTTCAGTAAGTCTGATCGAAATTTCTCCAATACACAACCCTTGGGGCTGGTTGTAGAGGGATCCCACCAAACCTTTGAGACCTCTTTGACCTTAGTTTCCAGTAGTTTCTTTAGTCAATAGAAGCTAGCTGCTGTTTACTTTATATTGGTCAATTCCCTATCTGGCTGTCGGTCAATTTAAAATTTCTGATTTGGGATCTATGGTCACTTGACCACATTATCATCTGCTCTTCCTCCTTCCATTGAGGTGTTTGCCCAACCCACACTGACAAGAACTGTGCCTTCATCAGGGTAACTGTGTAGCATGCAGTTGACCACCTGGAATTGAGATTAGTGATTACTAGGGAGCTCAACCAAATAGCTCAAGACAGCAGAACTAATACTTCAGCACCCCAACTGTCTTTAGACAGTATTGTTTATTTAATCATGTGTCTCATGATATAAGAACTTGACGACATGTGCGTTGCAGAATCACCAGTTGGTTATTGGGTGAGTAACCTTTATCATTGAACAACCATCTGCAATTCAACATGGTGAATAAAAAATAGTTGGAACAACAAACTGACAGAGGATAATGGAATTATGGCAGCTGCTTGAGGAGTTGACTTTCATCACCATATTTTGCTGAGTGTTATTGCACACCAACCATTCGTTGAGTGAAAGGTATACTTTGAGGTTGCAGCAACAAATCTTTTGATCCACTGTCAAATATTCTAGTGCTTCCAAATTCCAACAAAAGGTAGTAGAAAATATTAAGTTATGGGTCTGTAAGCTGGGAAATATTCCGGTCAGATAACAATGGTGGCAACATCTGTGGAGAGAGAAACAGGGTTAATGTTCCATTTCCGATCTGGCTCTGTGAAGGGCTCTGGCCCGAAACATCGAATTTCCTGTTCCTTGGATGCTGCCTGACCTGCTGTGCTTTAACCAGCAACAAATCTCCAGCATCTGCAGACCTCACTTTTTACTCTTGCTCAGAAGTCTACAATGCTGACATTCTGGCCCTGATCAACATGCCCAGCGACCACCTCTACCCACTGTCATCCTGATCAATCAGCATCCTACTCATCCTATCATCCTGGAACCCTAACTCATTTGCCTCACTCACAATCATTCATTCCCAAAGCTTGTTTAGTGTGTTAGTGAATAAAGACTTGCCACAACATAGCAGCTAATGTTATAGAAAGGACAGACACGCTGGGCACATGTAAAAATGAAACAGGACTCTAATTTTGGATATGGTCCACAATTTCTGGAGAGGTCAGGTCCAAAGGCTCAGTGAAAAATGCAGAACCTATTTGGAGCATAAAATAGGAGGAGTTGGAGAGGCAATCCAACAACGTTTGTTCCTCCAGGGTCCATTATATTGGAGGTGGTGTGGTGGGAACATTCTATTGCTATTGAACCATAATCTTATATGTTTGAAGCCATTTGTTTGCCCCTTATTCTTCTACACACGTATACACAACACAAACTCAGTTACATTTAATTTGTACTTTTATACTTCATGCTGAAAGTGCGGTTCCACAATCTAACAAGAACATTCTGAGTACTTGTTGCACTTGATCTAAAAGCTTCTAAATAGTGAGACAAAGCTGAAAAGCACACAAAGGCAATGAGGGAGAAAGACAGAAAATACTGAAAAATGAGCAATACTTATTTCATTATTCAATGAACCAAGGGAAACTTTGCAATGCTAACAGATTTGATTAATGGTCTCCAGCCATACAGTTAAAATAAGCGAGTGAGTGTCATTTGTAATTAGGAAGAACTTCATCAGTTGATGATGTACATAGTTGGGAAATGATGCTAGACGGAGGACACAGCGAGTTTTATTGCAGATGAGATCAGTGGTTCTGCCAATATCCTAGGCAGCTGCAAAATAAAATCCTTACTTTTAATCAAACTGAAAAGGCAATCAATATCAAAGGCTTGAATGAACATTGAAAGCTAAATGCACTTATAACACCAAGACAAAGCAATCATAAATTGTCAAAATAAAGCAATTAATACTTTAGTAAAGGCAGAATATCAACAGCAGTTGAATTTATAATACATATATTTGTTTTGACCTGGTACATTTCTTTTAGGAATTTATTTTAAATGTCTTCTTGGTACTTACGTCTGCTACCTCTGACTGTAACCTTCTAAGCATAACCTACTCTTCACATCTAACCTTAAAACTTTCCATTCTGGCATCTTCTACATCCTGATCACCATGTTACTGTCTTTTCTTCAAATCCTACATTCTGCAGTGCCCTTGTTAAACTCGTCAATTTCTATGCTAGGATTCTGGGTAATCGAAGATGGAGGATGGGAAAATATTTTGGCTGGAAGAGCTGCTCCTTTTTTGAGGTATTTTCAGGGTTGGAGTTGATTTCCTTGAATTCTAGGAACAGTAATTACTGTATTATAGGTGGTTGCATTGTTTTAGAGCTTTGGGGGAAAAAAACGATTAAAGCAACTGCACTTTAAAATGGAGGAAGAGAGACAAAGGCAGTGACCACATGGGAACTGAATCAAAAGGAGCAGTAAGCCTACGCAGCACTCTGACTCAGCAGTACCTGCCTCTGCTGTTTCAATTCAAATTTCTCTGGACATCAAAGTTCATTGAAGAAAAATTAACATCAGTGAAATTCACAGCTGACCTTGGATAAACCTGTGTGGATGAACTCTGATCAGGGGAGCAGTTAAGTGGCTAGTTTTAAAGTGTAACCCTACTGATTTTTTTTGTAAATCTACAATAATGAGGCGAATTAATTCTTTTTTGATAATGTATTTTAACTGAAATCTGTCTTGTGATTAAAGTTTAAAAATATAAAAAAACATAAATATGAAGCTAGCCTGGAGCACTGTTTTTAGAGCGGTAAGACTGTGCCATTTTCTGAGTCTGTAGATTGTTAAGATGCAAAGATGGCCTTTAGTAGAGTGATGTGCTCTTCCTGTAGAATGGAGGAGATTAAGGAGGGTTTCCATGTTACTGATGATTACAACTGCAGGAAGTGTGTTTGGCTGTGAATCATATCAGATCTCATGGATTGGTTTGAACAGCAATTAGAGGCAATGAGGAATTTAGAGGAGCATCTTTTGCACAGAGAGAGATAATATTAATATACAGTCAGGTAGAGGGGTAACTTCCAGGAAAGGAAGGAAAGGTAGTGCAGGAGTCTACTATGGCTATCCCCATCTCAAACAAGTATGTTGTTTTGGAAAATGCAGTGGATGATGGACTGTCAGGGCAATGGAGCATCACCCCAGCCAGGCTTTTGGTATTGAGACTGGCTCTAATGTAACGAGTGGTATGTCAGGTTCGAAGTGATCAAGTGTGAAAGGGGACTCTGTATTCAGATGCATGGACTGATGTTTCTGTGGCCACCAGTGAGACATCAGAATGTTGCCTCCCTGCAGCCATGATCAAGGATATCTTGGAACTAATGAGATAGGAAGGGAAAAGGATGAAATTCTGAGGAGAGAATATATAAAGTTAGGCAGGAATTGAAAATGGAGGTCTTTGAGGGTAGTAATATCTTGATTACACAAGCTAGTGAGGGTAGGAATAGGAGGGTAGGGCAGATGAATGCCTGACTGAGGAGCTGGTGCAGGGGAGAAGGATTCACATTTTTGGATCATTGGAGTCTCTTTTGGGTAGAAGTGACCTTTGTAAGAACGATCGATTTCACCTGAATTGAAAGGAGACGAATATACTGGAGAGGAGATTTTCTGGAATTGCTCAGAAGGATTTAAACTAGTAAGGTGGGGAGTTGGGACACAGGGAGATGGTGAAGATTGCTTGATTGATTTATTGTCACGTGCACCAAAGTACAGTGAAAATCTTTGTTTATGAAAAGTACAGGCAGATCATAATAAGCAAGGATGTACAGATCAAAAAGACTTAGACAGAAGTATACAGGTTACATTGCTTATTGAGGCTAGAGAGTCTATTCATCAGTCTAATAACAGCCGGGAAGAAGCTGATCCTGAATCTGCTAAAGCATGTGTTCAGGATTCTGTATTTCCTGCCTGGTGCAAGAGTATGGATCTTTGGTAAGGTTGGCAGCCTTTCCACGGCAGTGAGCTGTGGAGTCCATTGGTGAAGGTTGGTTTCTGTGATGGTCTGGGCTGTGCACATCATCTTCTGTAATTTCTGACAGTCCTGGGCAGAGCAGTTGCATAACCAGGCTGTTAAGCACCGGGACTGTATGCTTTCTGTGGTGCATGTGTGGAAGTTGGTAAGTGTCCTTACAGACATGAAAATTTCCTGAGCCGCCTGGGGAATGGTAAAAGTATGGATTCAAAATCCAACACAAAATCTTACATTTCTTAACTTCTTCTACTTAGCATCCTATGAAATATCATATGTGTGATTTTAGTACCAAAGTTGTTAACACTGCTTTTGATTTGTCCATTGATTTATCACAGATAATAATGGTTTGAAACAAGCAAATGTGTGTGTTAAAATAGCAATGGAATTCCAGAAATAATTGTATTCGGTATTAGTACCTGTACTGCGCAACACAATTTCTGTCAATGTTGTTTTAATTTTAACATTGAAGCATAAAGCGTTTGAAATTCTGGGATCCTTAAGATCTGATGAAAAGCTCTCAACAAAGTTTTAGATATCGGCATTAACAGAACTTAACTCTGGTTTTAGAAAATATTCACAAAGTACAATATGAAGGCAAATAAGAAAATGCTGATATTGTACGCTATATCAGTTTTGTTAGGTACTTCTGTAATCTATCACAATCTCCTGATCTTGTTTTATGTTTTCTTCCATTTTGTTACCATGTGCTATATAATTCAAATCGAGAACACTTTAATTGCTTGGACAAATATCAACATGAAAGTACATTGCTGAAGTGATCCATGATGAGTGAATGTGATTTGCATTTCTGACTCCTTTACACTTACATGCATTCATGCAAATTAGATTCACACACATCTGCTGCCACATCAATTTGATGATTACTGAATAAATTAGAGTTTGCTTTCAAAAGCAATATGGCTGTCTTGTAAATTGTTGTCTATTTTGTGCCATTGCTCATCTCTTCATGTGCAATATTTAAAAATGGAGATTGTTTCCAGTCACTGTAAAAGTCATTTCAGCTTCAGTCATTCAAAAGATGTTTTAGAGACTTGAAGTGTAAAATGTAAGCTTTAATGCTATGATTTCTTCACAATTAAGGATGCACAAGTTACAGACTCATTATTTAATCATTGTCGTGAGTTTATTAAACATTGTCTGAGTTCTCCAGGTCACACTGTGTGGTAAAGGTAAAGTCACCATTATACTACCAGAACCTAGAGCTGCCCTCTCATTAGAGAGAAATCACCGGTGGAGGTTTAACCTGAGAGTCACCATGTCTCAGGCAAGGGGAGAGGCTGAGAAAGAGTATCCTGCTTATCTGGTCTATGTGGAGGTCTACTCTAAACCACCATTTGTGAATGGTATGAGTCCTGATAGCTCATATTATTTAGGATCTATGCAATCTATTATATTCCCTGCACAGCTTCATTGCAAGTCTGACCAAAAGGACCCAACCGCTGCAGGTATTGGATTAATGGTGCTAGAAAAGCACAGCAGATCAGGCAGCATCCAAGGAGCAGCGAAATCGACATTTCGGGCAAAAGCCCTTCATCAGGAATAAAGGCAGTGAGCCTGAAGCGTGCAGAGATAAGCTAGAGGAGGGTGGGGGCGGGGAGAAAGTAGCGTAGAGTACAATGGGTGAGTGGGGATGGGGATGAAGGTGATAGGTCAGGGAGGCGAGGGTGGAGTGGATAGGTGGAAAAGGAGATGGGCAGGTAGGACAAGTCCAGACAAGTCATGGGGACAGTGCTGAGCTGGAAGTTTGGAACTCAGGTGAGGTGGGGGAAGGGGAAATGAGGAAACTGTTGAAGTCCACCTTGATGCCCTGGAGTTGAAGTGTTCTGAAGCGGAAGATGAGGCATTCTTCCTCCAGGCGTCTGGTGGTGAGGGAGCGGCGGTGAAGGAGGCCCAGGACCTGCATGTCCTTGGCAGAGTGGGAGAGGGAGTTGAAATGTTGGGCCACGGGGCAGTGTGGTTGATTGGTGCGGGTGTACCGGAGATGTTCCCTAAAGTACTCTGCTAGTTGGCGCCCAGTCTCCCCAATGTAGAGGAGACCGCATCGGGAGCAATGAATACAATAAAGATATTAATGGATGAGCAGGTAAATCTTTGATGGATGTGGAAGGCTCCTTTAGGGCCTTGGATAGAGATGAGGGAGGAGGTGTGGGGGCAGGTTTTACAGTTCCTGCGGTAGCAGGGGAAAGTGCCAGGATGGGAGGGTGGGTTGTAGGGGGGGGGCGTGGACCTGACCAGGTAGTCATGGAGGGAACGGTCTTTGTGGAAGGCGGAAAGGGGTGGAGAGGGAAATATATCCCTGGTGATGGGGTCTTTTTGGAGGTGGCGAAAATGTCGCCGGATGATTTGGTTTATGCGAAGGTTGGTAGGGTGGAAGGTGAGCACCAGGGGCGTTCTGTCCTTGTTACGGTTGGAGGGGTGGGGTCTGAGAGCGGAGGTGTGGGATGTGGATGAGATCTGTTGGAGGGCATCTTTAACCACGTCAGAAGGGTTCGGTGAGTGCACAAAGTTCTGGAAAATGGAGTACAATGTGAAAAAATATGAAATTGTCCATTTTGGCTGAAAGACTAGAAAAGAAGTATATTATTTAAATGGTGAGAGATGAAAGAGCTCTGAGATGCGGAGAGATCTAAATGTCCTAGTGCATGAAATACACACAATAAATACGTAGGTAGAGCAAACAATCAGGAAAGCTAATAAAATGTTTCATTTCATTGCAAGCGGAATTCCATGAAAGTGTAGGGAGGTTAATATTCAGTTATACAGGGCACTGGGACACTACATCTGGAGTAATCTATACAGCATTGGTCACCTTACTTCCATGTTATTGTTTTGGAAGCTGTTAAGCAAAGGTCAGAAGTGGGAATACTCTCTGATAACTGACCAATGATTAGAAATTACGAAGTTAATAACTATGAAGAAACTGAGGCAGTTCATACCCACATGAAGCAAAACCTGGCAGCACTCAGACTTGGATTGATAAATGGCAAGAAAAATTTGTCACACAAACGCCAAAGACCATTTCCACTAATAGAGAATCAAAACATCTCCTCTTGACATTCAGTTATTGAATCCTACAATATCAGCATTTTCCCGATTGTCTTTTACAAGAAACCTAGTTGCTCTAGACATATGAATATTGTGGCTGCATGAGCAAGTCAGAGTCAGAGGATTCTCTGCTCGTTGATGCATTGCTTAACTCCTGAAAACCTCATCTACAAGATATAAGTCAGGAGTGAGATGGAATACTGTCTTACCTAGATGAGGATAGTTCCAACAGCCCACAAGAAGCTCAACACTATCCAAGACAAGACATCTTGTTAGATTGGCACCCCATTTTAAACATACCACTCCGGAACATTCATTGCTTCCTCCATCAAAGCACAGTGGCAGTCATGTGTACCATACTCAAAATGAATGAGAGTAATTCGCTCTTACTCCTTACAAATTTCTGACTACTCCACCTAGAAAGATGAGGGAAGAAAATGCATGGGAACATCATCAGCTGCAAGATCCTCTCCAAGCCACACACCATTCTGGCTTGGAAATATATCACCATTCCTTCACTGTTCCTGGGACAATTTCCTCAAATTCACTCCCTATACTGATGTGGATGTACATACACATATGAAACAAAACAGTTCATGTAGATGTTCAACACCAGCTCTCACCATTAAGATTGACAAGGAATTCTGGTCTTGCCAGTCATGTCCATAATATATTAAATATTATGCTTAAAAACTTTTACTCAGAAATGCTTTGTAATATGAAGCTGTGATTTATTGAACTTTGAGAAGCCTTCAAAAGGGTAAGTAATGAGGAACAATTATTGTGCTGGTAACATAAGTTATGGTTTTGGTAGTGGCGAGTCTAAAACATGATTTAATTATGCCATTTTTGAGTAAATAATAAAAAACTGCTTTGAGTAGTCTTGTGCTATTGGACAATGTTTTTACCCCTTGATCAAAAGTCTCACCAGAGGATTTGATGGCCACATCTAAACAGGTTGATTTATTCCAAGTATACATGGCTACTTTATCAAGTGGATGCTGAAGAAAATTTCACTCAGCTGAAATCTTCACTTTTACTAATATTGATCTCTAGGAGATAAAGCTTCTCCAGGACTGAACTGCTTGATAACTGATGAACACGAAATATGACAGAATTCAATTATTTAATGGGATTTGTCAGACTTGTCCCACCACTGCCATGGTGATACAATTACTTTTTGATATGGTATTCTACATCAGTTTACTCAGCATTACAAAACTCGTGATTGATGTTTTTTAAGCCTTTTTTTTCTCAATTCTTTATTCAGAAATGTTATTTTTCTTTATTTGCAGTTTTCATTCTCACTTGACACTTCAAAAAATATATAATTTGAAGTGCCATAGCTGGTTAACATTGCATATAAAATCATTGAAGTGTTGAATGCAAAATTGAGGTGGAAGACTCAGAAATTATTCAACTCGGTTAAATTCCAAATTAGAAGCCAAAAAATACTAGTTGGTGATTTGAGTAGAAAATTTGTGGAAAGTGTCCCTAGTAATTGATTCCTCTAACTTCTAAATCCAGCAGTTACCCAGTGAACAAATAAAAATTCACATTGTTTAGCGTGTCATTTTGCAATTCAAAAATGTATCACTTGCATTTTATTTATAAAAGTACAATATACTTTACAATGTGATGGCTCCCTTCCCAAGTTTCTTACAAAGTTAGAAGGTTGTAAAGAAGGATCCTTGGTTTTGCACATTGACAGCTTGCAACAATTAATGAAACTATTACTTTACATTAGTTACAGTTGACATTGATGAATTGCCAAACCCAGCTCTTGAGCTGCTGACAAGATTTATAATCAGTGAATGAAAAGGACAAAGATCTTTAAATTTTTTAACATTTTTGATATGTTTCCTGATTAACTTTGACTATGAGAATGCCAGTGAAAGCTAAATAAATGACTGCAGATTTTTTTAAGATCTACTTAATATAACTTTTAATTGAAATAACTAAAATTCATTGAACTCCAAATGATATCTAATGTTTTATTCTCTGAGACTTCAAAAGTAATTATTATTTTTTTTTGGAATTATAGATGCATTGTCTCACTATGTTTAGAATTACATTGTTTTGGTTTATCGAAAGAGCATCTATTTTCAAAGATAGAAGTCTTAATTTTAACGAACAGTGTATGTTAGGTTGGAGAACATGTTGGTGAATTGCCTTCATAAAATAATGTTGTCCATGGTCTAAGTACACTCTTTGTAAAAACAAGAGGTAAGTTACTTGCCTCAGAATTCCTAGTCTCTTGTAACCATGCTGAGTATATGGCTGATCCAGTTCAGTCTCTGGCGTCCAGACCCTACATCCAAACCAACATGGTCATTGTAGGAGGTCCAGAGATGACATTCCCATTTAATGCCAAGAGGAAATGATTAGATACACTATTGTTGTAAACAACCAGTGCCATATCAAATGCACTTATGTCACATCTGGAATTCAATTCTTTTGTCTCTATTGGACTAAGGCTGCAGTGAGTGGTCCTAACTGGATCAAAATTGAGCATCAGCAAGCAGATTATTCCAGTGGTCCTTTTCATTTGTTATGCATGAACATGAACTGCTTCACAATCTATGAAATTGTGAATGGTGTTAAATGTTGTGCAATCATCAGCAAACATCACCACTTTTTATCAACTGGAGGATGGTAGATCATTGATGAAGCAACTGAAGATCGTTGGACCTAGGCCATAACCCTGAGTAACTTCTGGAGTGACAGTTGAGGTCCAAGATGAATGACCTCCACGAGGCTCAGTGCTGGATCCTTTATTAGAGCTGTACAATCTTACATAATAGAAACAGGCCCTCGTCCCAACATGTCAATACTGGCCAACAAACACAACATTATTTCGATTGATCTGCACTTGGCCCATAGCCTAATATGTCCTGGCATTTTAAGTGTTCAACCTGGTGCTTCTGAAATGTTGCTAGAGTAACTGCCATCACTGCCTTATACAGCACATTCCGTCTTTCTACCAACCTCTGGATGACTTCCTTTACTCAAATCGCTCTAAATCATTATTCATCAGCGAAAACTTGTGCCCTACACACACACCAAACAACCCTACCATCCTGTAGCCGATCACTTCAACCCCCCTCCCAACTCTGCCAAAGACACCTGGGCCTCCTCTACTGCCAAATCCTAGCCATCCGATGCCAGGAGGAAGAACGCCTCATCTTATGCTTTGGGACCCTTCAAACACACTGCATCAACATCAACCTCACCAGTTTCCTCATCTCCCTTCCCCTCAGCTCATCCCAGATTCAACCCTGCAACTCAGCACTTCCTCTTGAACTGTTCTATCTGTCCATCTTCCTTCCCACCTATCTGCTCCAGCCTCCTCTCCAACCTATCACCATCACCCCCACCTGCATCTACCTATCACCGTCCCAACTACCTTCCCTCAGTTCCTCCACCCTCCTCAGCCCCCTTCCCCAGCCCTCCATTCCTGATGAAGGGCTTATGCCCAAAACATCGACTCTCCTGCTCCTTGGATGCTGCCTGACCTGCTGTGCTTTCCAGCACCACGCATTTTGAGTCTGATATTCAGCATCTTCAGTCCTCACTTTCTCCTATGTTATAAAGGTGTAATAAGAATTCCTTGTTCTTATATTCTATACCTTGGTCATTAAGGCTACTCCCTGGAAGCCTTCTTCACCTTCCTGTCCACCAGTTCTCACACTTTCAGGGATCTATGGTCTTGCACACCAAGGTCTCTTTGTTCCTCAGTACTCCTGAAGGGCCTATTATTCAATGTGTTAGCCCGTGTTAGGGAACTGGAGCTGGATTTGGATGAACTGCGGATCATTTGGGAGGCAGAGAGGGTCATAGATCAGAGCTTTAGGGAAGTAGTTACTCCGAAAGTTCAAGATAGATGAGTGACAGTGAGGGGGAGTGGGAGGAGGAAGCCAGTGCAGGGACCCCCTGCGGTCATTCCCCTCAAGAACAAGTATACCGTTTTGGATACTTGTGGGGGGGATGACTTACCAGGGGCAAGCAACGAGGTTCAGGCCTCTGGCACGGAGCCTGGCCCCGTTGCTCAGAAGGGAAGGGTGGAGAAAGGTAGAGCGATAGTTCTTGGGGACTCGATAGTGAGGGGTACAGACAGACGGTTTTGTGGGGGCGACAGTGACTCACGTTTGGTATGTTGCCTCCCAGGTGCAAGGGTACGTGATGTCGCTGATCGTGTTTTCCGGGTCCTTAAGGGGGAGGGGGAGCAGCCCCAGATCGTGGTCCATGTTGGCACCAACGATATAGGTAGGAAGAGGGGTGAGGATGTCAGACAGGCTTTCAGGGAGCTAGGTTGGAAGCTCAGAGTTAGAACAAACAGAGTTGTAGTCTCTGGTTTGTTACCCGTGCCACGTGATAGAGAGTCGAGGAATAGGGAGAGAGAGCAGTTAAATGCGTGGCTACAGGGATGGTGCAGGAGGGAGGGATTCCGGTTTCTGGACAACTGGGGTTCTTTCTGGGGAAGGTGGGACCTCTATAAAAAGGATGGTCTACACCTGAACCTGAGGGGCACCAGTATCCTTGGGGGGAGGTTTGCTAGTGCTCTTTGGGAGGGTTTAAACTAACTCCGCCGGGGCATGGGAACCTGGACTGTAGCTTTAGGGTACAGGACCTTGAGTGTAGGGAGGTTATGAATAATGCAGCGATCTCGAAGGAGGGTGCCTGTAAACAGAAGGGTGGATTGAAGTGTGTATACTTCAATGCCAGAAGTATAAGAAATAAGGTAGGTGAACTTGCAGCGTGGGTTGGTACCTGGGACTTCGATGTTGTGGCCATTACAGAGACATGGGTAGAACAGGGACAAGAATGGCTGTTGCAGGTTCCAGGGTTTAAATGTTTTAGTAGGATCAGACATGGGGGTAAAAAAGGGGGAGGTGTGGCATTACTTGTCAAAGATAGTATTACAGCAGTGGAATGGACGATGGAAGAGGACTTGCCATCTGAGGTAGTTTGGGCTGAGGTTAGAAATAGGAAAGGTGAGGTCACCCTGTTAGGTGTTTTCTACAGGCCTCCTAATAGTCCTAGAGAAGTAGAGGATAATATTGCGAGGATGATTCAGGAAAAGAGTGAAGGTAGCAGGGTGGTTGTTATGGGGGACTTTAACTTCCCAGATATTGACTGGGAGAGCTATAGCTCGAGTTCATTAGATGGGTCGGTGTTTGTCCAATGTGTGCAGGAGGGTTTCTTGACACAATATGTAGACAGGCCAACAAGAGGTGAGGCTATACTGGATTTGGTTCTAGGTAATGAACCAGGCCAGGTGTTAGACTTGGAGGTAGGTGAGCACTTCGGGGACAGTGACCACAACTCGGTGACTTTTACTTTAGTGATGGAGAGGGATAAGTGTGCGCCGCAGGGCAAGAGTTATAGCTGGGGGCAGGGAAATTATGATGCAGTGAGGCATGATTTAGGATGTGTGGATTGGAAAAACAGGCTTCAAGAGAAGAACACTAATGAGATGTGGGGATTGTTCAAGGAGCAGCTACTACGTGTCCTCGATAAGTATGTACCAGTCAGGCATGGTGTAAAGGGCCTTGTGAGGCAGCCGTGGTTTAGTAAGGAATTGGAATCCCTTGTGAAAGGGAAGAAGGCGGCATATGTAAAGATGAGGCGTGAAGGTTCAGTTGGGGCGATAGAGAGTTATAAGGTAGCCAGGAAGGATCTAAAGAGAGAGCTAAGAGAAGCGAGAAGGGGACATGAAAAGTCTTTAGCTGGTAGGATTAGGGAAAACCCAAAGGCTTTCTATAGGTATGTCAGGAATAAAAGGATGACTAGGGTAGGTATCGGTCCAGTCAAGGATAGTAGTGGGAAGTTGTGTGTGGAGGCGGAGGAGATTGGAGAGACACTAAATCAATACTTTTCATCAGTAATCACTCAGGAACAGGACACTGTTGCTGATGTGAATATGGAGTCACAAATGATTAGAATGGATGGCCTGGAAATATGCAGGGAAGAGGTTCTGGGAATATTGGAGAGGATGAAAATAGATAAGTCTCCTGGGCCTGATGGCATTTACCCTAGGATCCTATGGGAAGCTAGGGAGGAGATAGCAGAGCCATTGGCCTGGATTTTTATGTCGTCATTGTCAACGGGAATAGTACCAGAGGACTGGAGGATAGTGAATGTGGTCCCCTTGTTCAAGAAAGGGAGTAGGGATAGCCCTAGTAACTATAGGCCAGTGAGTCTGACTTCAGTGGTGGGCAAAGTCTTAGAGAGAATGGTAAGGGATAAGATTTATGAACATCTGGGTAGGAATAACGTGATCAAGGATAGCCAGCATGGTTTTGTGAAGGGCAGGTCGTGCCTCACAAACCTTATTGAGTTCTTTGAGAAGGTGACTAAGGAAGTGGACGAGGGTAAAGCAGTAGATGTTGTGTATATGGATTTTAGTAAGGCGTTCGATAAGGTTCCCCATGGTAGGCTAATGCTAAAACTACGGAGGTATGGCATTGAGGATACATTAGAGGTTTGGATTAGGAATTGGCTGGCTGGAAGGAGACAGAGGGTAGTAGTTGATGGACTACGTTCATCTTGGAGTGCAGTTACTAGCGGTGTACCACAAGGATCTGTTTTGGGACCATTGCTTTTTGTTATCTTTATAAATGATCTAGAGGAAGGGCTTGAAAGCTGGGTAAGCAAGTTTGCAGATGACACAAAAGTCGGTGGAGTTGTGGATAGTGAGGAAGGAAGTGGTAGGTTACAGAGGGATATAGATAAGTTGCAGAGCTGGGCGGAAATGTGGCAAATGGAATTCAATGTAGTTAAGTGTGAAGTCATTCACTTTGGTAGGAGTAACACGAAGATGGATTACTGGGCTAATGGTAGGCTACTTGGTAGTGTGGATGAGCAGAGGGATCTTGGTGTCCATGTACACAGATCTCTGAAAGTTGCCACCCAGGTAAATAGTGCTGTGAGGAAGGCATATGGTGTACTGGGCTTTATTGGTAGAGGAATTGAGTTCCGGAGTCCTGAGGTCATGTTGCAACTGTATAAGACTCTGGTGCGGCCTCATCTGGAGTATTGTGTGCAGTTTTGGTCGCCATACTACAGGAAGGATGTGGAGGCATTGGAACGAGTGCAGAGGAGGTTTACCAGGATGTTGCCTGGAATGGTAGGAAAATCTTATGAGGAAAGGCTGAGGCACTTGGGGCTGTTCTCATTGGAGAAGAGAAGGTTTAGGGGAGATTTGATAGAGGTGTATAAGATGATTAGGGGTTTAGATAGGGTCGACACTGAGAACCTTTTACCGCTAATGGAGTCAGGTGTTACTAGGGGACACAGCTTTAAATTAAGGGGTGGTAGGTATAGGACAGATGTTAGGGGTAGATTCTTTACACAGCGGGCTGTGAGTTCATGGAATGCCCTGCCAGTAGCAGTGGTGAACTCTCCTTCTTTATGGTCATTTAAGCGGGCATTGGATAGGCATTTGGAAGTTATTGGGCTAGTGTAGGTTAGGTAGGATTCGGTCGGCGCAACAATGAGGGCCGAAGGGCCTGTACTGCGCTGTATCTTTCTATGTTCTATGTGTATATCTATCCCTTATCAGACCTCTCAAAATGCAATACCTTGTGCCTGTCAGGATTAAATTCTATCTGCCATTACTCTGCCCAATTTAGCAGCTTATCAATATTACATTGCAGCTTGAGACCATTTTCTTCAATATCAACAGCACCACCAATTTTCATGTCATCTACAAACTTATTAATTATATCTTCTGTATTCACATCCAAATCATTAATATGTATAATGAAAAACAAAGATCCCAGCAGTAATATCTGTGATACACCACTGATTACACTTATAAAGACAAACCACCACCATCACACTTTGCCTCCTATTTGCAAGATAGTTCTGGATCCAAATAGTTAACTTGCCTTGGATGTCATGGCCTCTTACCTTTTGGAGCAGTGTCCCATGTAGGATCTTATCTAAAAGGCTTTACTAAAATACATGTAAGCTACATTAACTACTCTACCTTCATCAATCTGTTCAGTGACCTTTTCAAAATCTCAATTAGTCCTTTATTGTTATTCCCATATATGTGTGTATGTGTGTGTGTGTGTGTAGGAAATTAACCATCATAATTGTAAAGTGATGACACATTGCAAGAAGTAACAATACAAGGGAGTACTGAATGAATATTAGATGACTAATAAGCTCAGAGCAAAACAGGTGATCTGGGCAGTTTAATAAGATAGTTCAGAAGACATATGAGACATTTGCCTTTTTCGGTTGAGACATGGTTTAAAAGAGTTGGGATGCTATGATGGAAGCATACAGAATTTTGTTCAGGCCACAGCCGGAGTACCATGTGCAATTCTGGTCATCACACTATAGGAAGGATGTAATTGCACTGCATGGGATGCACCATGATGTAGCCTGGGTTGGAGTATATCAGCTATGAAGAGAGGCTGGATAAACTCAGGATGTTTTCTTTGGAGTAGAGAAGGCTGAGTGGGAACCTGTTAGAGATGTATCAGCTTAAGAGGGGCATGGACAGCTTGGATTGAATGCAGCTGTTCCCCTTAGTTGAAGGGGAAATAACGAGGAGGCACACTTTTAAAGTTTAAAGACCTAGAAGGTAATTAAGTGTTTTTTTTGCCCAGGATGATGGGTATCTCAAATACACTGCCTGGGAGGGTACTTGAGGTGGGTATACTCACAAACTTTAAAAGGTACATGGGTGAGTACTTGAAATGTCATGACATTCAAGGCAACAGGCTGAGTGCGAAGGGAGAATAGTGTAGATTTAACATCGATTTAGTGATATAGATTAATTGGACATAAGCACTTCTTCTGTCCTGTAAAATTCTGACTCTCCAACCATTTCCTCTGTGCTAAGTATAGCTTCAACCAAGGGAGAGTTCCCCCACTGCCCCCGCTTTCTATTGAGTGTTTGTTTGATCTCCTTGATGCTGTACTCATTCAAAAGCTGCATTGATGTCTATCTCACATGACCTCTGAAGTTGAACTCCTGTCTTCATTTTTTGACCAAAGAAGTAAAAAGGTAAGGGGCTGAACAGGTCTAGTGAAAACAAAGGTGAGTGTCAGTGAAATGGTTATTGCTAAAAAACTGCCACTTGGTAACATTGTCAATGACCCCTTTCATCACAATGCTGATTGAGAGTGAATTGATGAGGCACTAATTGGCAGGGATGAACTTGTCAACCTTCTCGTGGATGTGGACAGAGCTGGGCAATTTTCCTGATTGTGAGGTAGGTGCAGTATTCTGGCTGTACTGAGCAAATGTCTTCAGTACTATTGCTGGATTCCTGAGAAGGCCAAAAACATTTACAGTATCCAAACAGGTTAATTGTTACTTGCTGTCATATGACTGAGGAATGGCTTTTGTGCGGCTGAGAACTTCAGGAGAGGTCTGAAGTGGATGATCTGATTGGCACTTCTGACTGAATATGTTTCTAAATGCTTTTGTTTGCACTGATGTGCTAGGGACCCCACATCATTGAGAATGAGGAATTTTGTGAAGCCTCTTCATCCTATTAATAGCTTAATTGTGCACCATCATTCATCCTTGGATGTGGCAGAACTGCAGAACTTAGATCTGTTCCACTGGTTAAAGAATCATTTAGCTGTCTATTGCTTGCTGTGTTCACTGTTTGTCAGACAAGTAGTCTGGTGTTGTAGCTTCAACAGGTTGACACTCATTTTTAAATATTTCTGTTGCTAATCCTGTCAAGATCTCTCAGCATGATTGTTTTGGTAGGGTGGATGAGATGCTGAATCATGAGGTTATAATTGTGGTTGAATAGAATTTGGCTACTGCTGATAGCCCATGGTGCCTCATGAATGCCCAGTTATGCATCACCTGTTCTGTTCAAACTTCTGTGTAGTATAGTGGCCATGCCACAAAACACATTAGAGGGTATCTTCAATGTGGTTTTGCCACCACATGGGTTCTACAGTGTTCACTCGTACCAGTGCTGTCGTGGAGAATTGCATCTGCTACATGTAGACCGTGAGGAGGAGGTCAAGTTAGTTTTTCCCTTGTGTTTATTTGGTCAACTGCCAGAGACCCAGTCTAGCAGCTATGTCCATTTGTACTATGGACAGAGTGATTTCGGTTAGTAATGGTGCTACATTGAAGTCCTCCAACCAGAGTCTCTCATTTGACTACTTCTTCCATTTGGAGTTCAACATAAAGAAGTACTGATTCCTTAGCTGCAGGAAGAGTGGTCAGCGATAATCAGTAAGAGATTTCCTTGCCATGTTTGACCTGATGTTGAGAGACTTCATAGCAACTTTACTAACACCTTCCATCCCGACCTCAAATTCACCTGGACTGTCTCAGACTCCCCCCTCCCCTTCCTAGACCTTTCCATTTCTATCTCAGGCGACCGACTCAACACAGACATCTACTATAAACCGACTGACTCCCACAGCTATCTGGACTACACCTCCTCCCACCCTGCCCCCTGTAAAAACTCCATCCCATATTCCCAATTCCTTCGTCTCCGCCGCATCTGCTCCCAAGAGGACCAGTTCCAACACCGCACAGCCCAGATGGCCTCCTTCTTCAAGGACCGCAGATTCCCCCCAAACGTGATCGACGATGCCCTCCAACGCATCTCCTCCACTTCCCGCTCCTCCGCCCTTGAGCCCTGCCCCTCCAACCACCACCAAGACAGAACCCCACTGGTTCTCACCTACCACCCCACCAACCTCCGTATACAGCGTATCATCCGCCGTCATTTCCGCCACCTCCAAACGGACCCCACCACCAGGGATATATTTCCCTCCCCTCCCCTATCAGCGTTCCGCAAAGACCACTCCCTTCGTGACTCCCTCGTCAGGTCCACACCCCCCACCAACCCAACCTCCACTCCCGGCACCTTCCCCTGCAACCGCAGGAACTGTAAAATTTGCGCCCACACCTCCTCCCTCACTTCCCTCCAAGGCCCCAAGGGATCCTTCCATATCCGCTACAAGTTCACCTGTACCTCCACACACATCATCTATTGCATCCGCTGCACCCGATGTGGCCTCCTCTACATTGGGGAGACAGGCCGCTTACTTGCGGAACGCTTCAGAGAACACCTCAGGGACGCCCGGACCAACCAACCCAACCACCCCGTGGCTCAACACTTTAACTCTCCCTCCCACTCCACCGAGGACATGCAGGTCCTTGGACTCCTCCACCGGCAAAACACAACTACACGACGGCTGGAGGAAGAACGCCTCATCTTCCGCCTGGGAAGCCTCCAACCACAAGGGATGAACTCCGATTTCTCCAGTTTCCTCATTTCCCCTCCCCCCACCTTGTCTCAGTCGGTTCCCTCAACTCAGCACCGCCCTCCTAACCTGCAATCTTCTTCCTAACCTCTCCGCCCCCACCCCACCCCATCACATCTCCATCGCCCCTCCCCCAAGTCCCTCCTCCCTACCCTTTATCTTAGCCTGCCTGGCACCCTCTCCTCATTCCTGATGAAGGGCTTGTGCCCGAAACATCGAATTTCCTATTCCTTGGATGCTGCCTAACCTGCTGTGCTTTAACCAGCAAGACATTTTCAACTGTGATCTCCAGCATCTGCAGACCTCATTTTTAACCTACTGCGAATCCTCTTGCAAGGATGCCTTCCTTGAAGAAGCTCTCTTCCTCCCTCTACAAGGATTTCAGTGAGTCTCTCTCTCACTGCACCCCCCAGGTCATCTCCTCTGCACAGAAACTCTTCAGCCACGTTCTCAAACAGACCCGTTACCACAGCCACATCTCCTTCCTCAGCACCTGCCTACGGAACCGACTGATCCCACACGGACTCCGAACTACATTCCAACCAACAAAATTTGGACCCAACCAGGACAACCTGTACCTACAACAAATCCGAAGCCTCCAGCAACAGACCTCCCTCCGGATCCTCCGCTCCACCCTTGCAGCCATGCGTCGCTACCTACATTCCCTGCAATCAGCCCTACCCCAGCTCAGGACAACACTCTCACAGACCTGCAAAGGACCCCTGCTGTTCTTCATCTACAGAAGAATCCACACACTAAACAAACAGTTCTTCCTAGCCATATCAGAAATTAAATTCAGTAAGTATCGAAAACTTTCATGTACTTACTCCCACACTTGTGGTTCCTCGGCTGTTCCAGAATCTTCTATCGGCCTGTCGGACGCCATTACACATGTGGCCGCTACAGCGCCCGCGGCACCAACGGCCGCTGCCGACCGTGACGTCACTTCCGCCCCCACCGACCTCGGAGCCTCCGCGATCGCCGCCCAGGCGGCCGCCCCGGCGATCACCGCACAGACAACCGCTTCCACGATCGCCGACGGACTCGCGACCCCCGCGGCTGCCGGGAATGACTGCGGTTCTTCCGTCGCCACAGCCATTTCCGCCCCTTCGGTTGCCGTCGCTGCAGCCACTTCCGCCCCCACTGACATCACTAACCTACAGGACCACAATGCCTCAGGTTTCTCCGCCCCCACGCCATCTTACATCACTACACGTAACCCCACCCTCACGCTTATTTCCGTCACGACGCATGACCCCGCCCCCACACTTGACCCCGCCCCCACACCGAGCAATGTCACCACGTCTAACTCCGCCCCTACATCGATCTCTGTCCCCGCCCCTAAGCCCGCCCCCACTCCCAGCTCCAGTCCCACACCAGGTCCTAGCTCCCAGTCCTGCCATGTTTTCACCATCCCTCCAGACCTCCCCCTCTCTGAGGATGAAAGATCAGTCCTCAGCAGAGGCCTCACCTTCATTCCCCTACGCCCTCGAATCAATGAGTTCAACACGCGGCGAGATATTGAACAATTCTTCCGCCGCCTTCGCCTCCGTGCCTACTTTCACAACCAAGACTCCCGCCCACCCTCTGACGACCCCTTCTCCCGCCTCCAATGCACCCCATCCACCTGGACACCCCATGCTGGCCTCTTACCCGCCCTCGATCTATTTATAGCCAACTGCCGCCGCGACATTAACTGACTCAACCTGTCCACCCGTCTTACTCACTCCAACCTCTCACCCTCAGAATGTGCAGCCCTCCACTCCTTCTGCTCCAACCCCAACCTCACCATCAAACCGGCAGACAAGGGAGGCGCGGTGGTAGTTTGGCGCACTGACCTGTACACCGCTGAGGCCAAACGCCAGCTCGCGAACACCTCCTCTTATCGCCCCCTCGACCACGACCCCACCTCCCACCACCAAACCATCATCTCCCAGACCATCCATAACCTCATCACCTCAGGGGATCTCCCATCCACCGCCTCCAACCTCATAGTCCCACAACCCCGCACCGCCCGTTTCTACCTCCTGCCCAAAATCCACAAACCTGAATGCCCCAGCCGACCCATTGTCTCAGCCTGCTCCTGCCCCACCGAACTCATCTCCGCATACCTTGACACGGTTCTGTCCCCTTTAGTCCAAGAACTCCCCACCTACGTTCGGGACACCACCCACGCCCTCCACCTCCTCCAGGATTTTCGCTTCCCCGGTCCCCAACGCCTTATTTTCACGACGGATATCCAGTCCCTGTACAGCTCCATCCCCCATCACGAAGGACTCAAAGCCCTCCGCTTCGTCCTTTCCCGCTGCACCAACCAGTACCCTTCCACTGACACCCTCCTTCGACTGACTGAACTGGTCCTCACCCTGAATAACTTCTCTTTTCAATCCTCCCACTTCCTCCAAACTAAAGGAGTTGCCATGGGCACCCGCATGGGCCCCAGCTATGCCTGTCTCTTCGTAGGATATGTGGAACAGTCCATCTTCCGCAACTACACTGGCACCACCCCCCACCTTTTCCTCCGCTACATCGATGACTGTATTGGCGCTGCCTCATGCTCCCACGAGGAGGTTCAACAGTTCATCAACTTTACTAACACCTTCCATCCCGACCTCAAATTCACCTGGACTGTCTCAGACTCCCCCCTCCCCTTCCTAGACCTTTCCATTTCTATCTCAGGCGACCGACTCAACACAGACATCTACTATAAACCGACTGACTCCCACAGCTATCTGGACTACACCTCCTCCCACCCTGCCCCCTGTAAAAACTCCATCCCATATTCCCAATTCCTTCGTCTCCGCCGCATCTGCTCCCAGGAGGACCAGTTCCAACACCGCACAGCCCAGATGGCCTCCTTCTTCAAGGACCGCAGATTCCCCCCAAACGTGATCGACGATGCCCTCCACCGCATCTCCTCCACTTCCCGCTCCTCCGCCCTGAGCCCTGCCCCTCCAACCGCCACCAAGACAGAACCCCACTGGTTCTCACCTACCACCCCACCAACCTCCGTATACAGCGTATCATCCGCCGTCATTTCCGCCACCTCCAAACGGACCCCACCACCAGGGATATATTTCCCTCCCCTCCCCTATCAGCGTTCCGCAAAGACCACTCCCTTCGTGACTCCCTCGTCAGGTCCACACCCCCCACCAACCCAACCTCCACTCTCGGCACCTTCCCCTGCAACCGCAGGAACTGTAAAACTTGCGCCCACACCTCCTCCCTCACTTCCCTCCAAGGCCTCAAGGGATCCTTCCATATCCGCCACAAGTTCACCTGTACCTCCACACACATCATCTATTGCATCCGCTGCACCCGATGTGGCCTCCTCTACATTGGGGAGACAGGCCGCTTACTTGCGGAACGCTTCAGAGAACACCTCAGGGACGCCCGGACCAACCAACCCAACCACCCCGTGGTTCAACACTTTAACTCTCCCTCCCACTCCCCCGAGGACATGCAGGTCCTTGGACTCCTCCACCGGCAAAACATAACAACACGACGGCTGGAGGAAGAACGCCTCATCTTCCACCTGGGAAGCCTCCAACCACAAGGGATGAACTCCGATTTCTCCAGTTTCCTCATTTCCCCTCCCCCCACCTTGTCTCAGTCGGTTCCCTCAACTCAGCACCGCCCTCCTAACCTGCAATCTTCTTCCTAACCTCTCCGCCCCCACCCCACTCCAGCCTATCACCCTCACCTTGACCTCCTTCCACCTATCACATCTCCATCGCCCCTCCCCCAAGTCCCTCCTCCCTACCCTTTATCTTAGCCTGCCTGGCACCCTCTCCTCATTCCTGATGAAGGGCTTGTGCCCGAAACGTCGAATTTCCTATTCCTTGGATGCTGCCTAACCTGCTCTGCTTTAACCAGCAACACATTTTCAACAGACTTCATAGCATCCAATGTTAACATTTAAGAATCCATGGGTAACTCCCTCTTAACTTTATACCACTGCATCACTCACTCTTGTGGGTATGTCCCGCTGGCATTGCAGGGCATATGCCGGTAGTGTTTGGAAATTTGTCTGTTAGATATGATTCTGTGAGGATAATTATGTCAGCATCTTGTTTGACTGGACTGTGGGGACAGCTTCACCATTTCTGGTGCAAAGCCTCCAGATATGAATAAGAAAGATTTTGCAAATCGGAGTTTGCTGTTGTCATTTCCAGAGCTTCAGTCGATGTTGAGTGATCAGTCTTACTTCATTCCTTTTAGTCACTGACAAAGTAGAATCCTTCAACAATTCAGCTTGTCTACCTTTCAATATGTCTTACAACAATATGAAATGCACCATCTTTATGTTCCATTACTTATTATTTATACCCTTCCTTTAATAAAGTTCTGACACAGTAGCTGATGAGGCATGATGATGCCCGTTGGGTTTTTCTCTGACACCTTCTGAATGGCATTCTGCCAGGAACAAGGAGTATCATGATTGTATACACAAGCTTTTATGATTGTAATTGACTTAGCAGCTTTAAAACCTAATTAGCTTTGAAGCTTCAATGACTCTTAACTTTGCTTCTCAGCTTCTTTCCACTACTCAGGCCATTCATTGGTTCCCTCTTTTGTGCAGCTTTTAAGCTAAAATGACATCTTGAGAATGAATGTATGCAAAATACAGCATTTGACCAACAAATTGAGAAGCGACCTCAGACAACTTATGGGGTATTTTCCTACAATCCTTATTTCTCCCCAAAACAGCCAATTAAAATAATCTGCCTGTAAAAACATATTGCTGTTCCATAAGTATGACAATACCTCCACTAAATCTCCCATATCTACACTTCTTTAAAATTAATAGTCCCAGTTTTTAAGCTTTTTCAAGATAATTAGATTTTTTTTAAAATTAGGTAAGCATTTTTGGAGTCTTAATGTGATTTTGTAGTTGGACCCTGGAGGTTTGCTGTATCTGCTTGAGATTTTCCATGGGACTGACCATTGATCTGTCAGCAGCCTGGAACTCAGCATAGGTCTGACCTCCAACAGTCCACTGACTGTCAGGTCTCATGGCTGTCACAACCTTTGTGAATTTCATTAGAATGTCTGAGATATGTTCAGGAGATAGTGACCCTTTCCCACTGAGGCAAATGTATTTGTGCTGGTGGAGGGTATTGGAGAAAGATATGACAATGTGCTCTCTCAAGCTTTGATGCTCTTCTTCTCAGGTTTTGGCTGCAATATTACACAATGGAAGAGATGAGCCCCTACAATATAAAGACATACACTGGAGAGCACAAAGAATTTAGGTCACATTATTCACAGGCCCTTTACTCCATCCCTTGTTGATGAGTCTTCCCTTTCCACAAGTGATTGACATTAAACACATGCCCTCCTCACTTTCTCTGCATTTCCACTTCACTGTCTGTGATTGCACAGAATTCCTTCTCTTCAACTAGCTACCCTTCTACAGATGTGA